>NC_068426.1:26401001-26586001 GCF_023373465.1 Oncorhynchus keta
GTTACCTCATCAGCATAGCAGGTACAGTATTGATATGGTAGTGTCATAATGTTACCTCATCAGCATGGTAGGTACAGTATTGATATGGTAGTGTCATAATGTTACCTCATCAGCATGGCAGGTACAGTATGATATGGTTAGTAGCAGGTCATATTGATGGTAGTGTCATAATGTTACCTCATCAGCATGGCAGGTACAGTATTGATATAGGTAGTGTCATAATGTTACCTCATCAGCATAGCAGGTACAGTTATCATGATATGGTAGTGTCATAATGTTACCTCATCAGCATAGCAGGTACAGTATTGATATGGTAGTGTCATAATGTTACCTCATCAGCATAGCAGGTACAGTATTGATAGGGTAGTGTCATAATGTTACCTCATCAGCATAGCAGGTACAATGTTACCCTCATCAGCATAGCAGGTACAGTATTGATCATAATGTTACCTCATCAGCATAGCAGGTACAGTATTGATATGGTAGTGTCATAATGTTACCTCATCAGCATAGCAGGTACAGTATTGATAGGGTAGTGTCATAATGTTACCTCATCAGCATGGCAGGTATTTATTGGGTAGTGTCATAATGTTACCTCATCAGCATAGCAGGTACAGTATTGATATGGTAGTGTCATAATGTTACCTCATCAGCATAGCAGGTACAGTATTGATAGGGTAGTGTCATAATGTTACCTCATCAGCATAGCAGGTACAGTATTGATAGGGTAGTGTCATAATGTTACCTCATCAGCATAGCAGGTATTTATAGGGTAGTGTCATAATGTTACCTCATCAGCATGGCAGGTATTTATAGGGTAGTGTCATAATGTTACCTCATCAGCATAGCGTCATGTCTCTCCTCTACTATTAGCAAGCGTGTGGAATATCATTCACCTATTCACTTCAGCACACTAAGGCAATTCCACTACGCTTGCTGATGAACCTATGGGCTCACTCGTGCAATAATACGTTTCCTTTCTTTCAACCAATGGACATAAATCTGGGGGAGTATTTACAGTGCCTTGAGAAAGTATTCACACCCCTTGACTTTTTCCACATTTTGTTGTTACAAAGTGGGATTAAAAAAGAGTTGTCTTTTTTTGTCAGGCCATAAGACTCCTGAACAGGTAATCAGATGGCTAACCGGGCTATCTGCATTGTGTGCCCCCCCAACCCCTCTTTACGCTGCTGCTATTCTCTGTTCATCTGATATGCATAGTCACTTTAACTATACATTCATGTACATACTACCTCAATTGGCCCAACCAACAGAGCTCCTGCACATTGGCTAACCGGGCTATCTGCATTGTGTCCCACCACCCACCAGCCGCCACACCCTCTTTTATGCTACTGCTACTCTCTGTTTATCATATATGCATAGTCACTTTAACCATATCTATATGTACATACTGCCTCAATCAGCCTGACTAACCAGTCTCACTACTGTATATAGCCTCGCTACTGTTATAGTCTCACTACTGTATATAGCCTCGCTACTGTTATAGTCTCACTACTGTATGTAGCCTCGCTACTGTTATAGTCTCACTACTGTAAATAGCCTCGATACTGTTATAGTCTTACTACTGTATATAGCCTCGCTACTGTTATAGTCTCACTACTGTATGTAGCCTCGCTACTGTTATAGTCTCACTACTGTAAATAGCCTCGCTACTGTTATAGTCTCACTACTGTATATAGCCTCGCTACTGTATAGTCTTACTACTGTATATAGCCTCGCTACTGTTATAGTCTCGCTACTGTTATAGTCTCACTACTGTTATAGTCTTACTACTGTTATAGTCTCACTACTGTATATAGCCTCGCTACTGTTATAGTCTCACTACTGTTATAGTCTCACTACTGTTATAGTCTCACTACTGTATATAGCCTCGCTGTTATGTTATACTGTATATAGCTACTGTTATAGTCTCACTACTGTATATAGCCTCGCTACTGTTATAGTCTCACTACTGTATATAGCCTCGCTACTGTTATAGTCTCACTACTGTATATAGCCTCGCAACTGTTAGTCTCACCACTGTATATAGCCTCGCTATTGTTATAGCCTCGCTCTGTTATAGCCTCGCTACTGTATATAGCCAAGCTACTGTTATAGTCTCACTACTATATATATCCTCGATACTGTTATAGTCTCACTACTGTATGTTGCCTCGATACTGTCATAGTCTTACTACTGTATATAGCCTCGCTACTGTTACAGTCTCACTACTGTATATAGCCTCGCTACTGTTATAGTCTCACTACTGTATATAGCCTCGCTACTGTTATTGTCTCACTACTGTAAATAGCCTCGCTACTGTTATAGTCTCACTACTGTTATAGTCTCACTACTGTATATAGCCTCGCTACTGTTATAGTCTCACTACTGTATATAGCCTCGCTACTGTTATAGTCTCACTACTGTTATAGTCTCACTACTGTATATAGCCTCGCTACTGTATATAGCCTCGATACTGTTATAGTCTTTCTACTGTATGTAGCCTCGCTACTGTTATAGTCTCACTAATGTATATAGCCTCGCTACTGTTATAGTCTCACTACTGTTATAGTCTCACTACTGTATATTGCCTCGATACTGTTATAGTCTTACTACTGTATGTAGCCTCGCTACTGTTATAGTCTCACTACTGTATATAGCCTCGCTACTGTATCGTCTTATGACTGTATATAGCCTCGCTACTGTTATAGTCTCGCTACTGTTATAGTCTCACTACTGTTATAGCCTCGCTACTGTTATAGTCTTACTACTGTATATAGCCTCGCTACTGTTATAGCCTCGCTACTGTTATTGTCTCACTACTGTAAATAGCCTCGCTACTGTTATAGGCTCACTGCTGTTATAGTCTCACTACTGTATAGCCTCGCTACTGTATATAGCCTCGATACTGTTATAGTCTTTTCTACTGTATGTAGCCTCGCTACTGTTATAGTCTTACTACTGTATATAGCCCGCTACTGTTATAGTCTCACTCCTGTATATAGCCTCGCTACTGTTATAGCCTCACTACTGTTATAGTCTCACTGTATATAGCCTCGCTACTGTTATAGCCTCACTACTGTTATAGCCTCACTACTGTATATAGCCCGCTACTGATATAGTCTCACTACTGTATATAGCCTCGCTATTGTTATAGTCTCGCTACTGTTATAGTCTCACTACTGTATATAGCCTCGCTACTGTATAGTCTTACTACTGTATATAGCCTCGCTACTGTTATAGTCTCGCTACTGTTATAGTCTCACTACTGTTATAGTCTTACTACTGTTATAGTCTCACTACTGTATATAGCCTCGCTACTGTTATAGTCTCACTACTGTTATAGTCTCACTACTGTTATAGTCTCACTACTGTTATAGTCTCACTACTGTATATAGCCTCGCTACTGTTATAGTCTCACTACTGTTATAGTCTCACTACTGTTATAGTCTCACTACTGTATATAGCCTCGCTACTGTATATAGCCTCGATACTGTTATAGTCTTTCTACTGTATGTAGCCTCGCTACTGTTATAGTCTCACTAATGTATATAGCCTCGCTACTGTTATAGTCTTACTACTGTATGTAGCCTCGCTACTGTTATAGTCTCACTACTGTATATAGCCTCGCTACTGTATCGTCTTATGACTGTATATAGCCTCGCTACTGTTATAGTCTCACTACTGTTATAGTCTTACTACTGTATATAGCCTCGCTACTGTTATAGTCTCACTCCTGTATATAGCCTCGCTACTGTTATAGCCTCACTACTGTTATAGCCTCGCTACTGTTATAGTCTTACTACTGTATATAGCCTCGCTACTGTTATAGCCTCGCTACTGGTATAGTCTCACTACTGTATATAGCCTCGCTACTGTTATAGTCTCGCTACTGTTATAGCCTCACTACTGTTATAGCCTCGCTACTGTTATAGTCTCACTACTGTATATAGCCTCGCTACTGTTATAGTCTCACTACTGTTATAGTCTCACTACTGTATATAGCTTCGCTACTGTTATACTCTCACTACTGTATATAGCCTCGCTACTTTTATAGTTTCGCTACTGTTATAGTCTCACTACTGTATATAGCCTCGCTACTGTTATAGTCTCACTACTGTATATAGCCTCTCTACTGTTATAGTCCCACTACTGTATATAGCTTCGCTACTGTTATAGCCTCGCTACTGTTATAGCCTCACTACTGTTATAGTCTCACTACTGTATATAGCCTCGCTACTGTTATAGTCTCACTACTGTATAAAGCCTCGCTACTGTTATAGTCTCACTACTGTATATAGCCTCGCTACTGTTATAGTCTCACTACTGTTATAGTCTCACTACTGTATATTGCCTCGATACTGTTATAGTCTCGCTACTGTTATAGTCTCACTACTGTTATAGTCTCACTACTGTATATAGCCTCGCTACTGTTATAGTCTCACTACTGTTATAGTCTCACTACTGTATATAGCCTCGCTACTGTTATAGTCTCACTACTGTTATAGTCTCACTACTGTATATAGCCTCGCTACTGTTATAGTCTCACTAATGTATATAGTCTCACTAATGTATATAGCCTCGCTACTGTTATAGTCTCACTACTGTATATAGCTTCGCTACTGTTATAGCCTCGCTACTGTTATAGTCTCACTACTGTTATAGTCTCACTACTGTATATAGCCTCGCTACTGTTATAGTCTCACTACTGTATATAGCCTCGCTACTGTTATAGTCCCACTACTGTATATAGCCTCGCTACTGTTATAGTCTCACTACTGTATATAGCCTCACTACTGTTATAGTCTCACTACTGTTATAGTCTCACTACTGTTATAGCCTCACTACTGTATATAGCCTCGCTACTGTTGTAGTCTCACTACTGTTATAGTCTCACTACTGTATATAGCCTCGCTACTGTTATAGTCTCACTACTGTTATAGTCTCACTACTGTATATAGCCTCGCTACTGTTATAGTCTCACTACTGTATATAGCCTCGCTACTGTTATAGTCTCACTACTGTTATAGTCTCACTACTGTATATAGCCTCGCTACTGTTATAGTCTCACTACTGTATATAGCCTCGCTACTGTATATAGCCTCGATACTGTTATAGTCTTTTCTACTGTATGTAGCCTCGCTACTGTTATAGTCTTACTACTGTATATAGCCTCGCTACTGTTATAGTCTCACTCCTGTATATAGCCTCGCTCCTGTTATAGCCTCACTACTGTTATAGTCTCACTGCTGTATATAGCCTCATAGCCCTACTGTTATAGTCTCACTACTGTTATAGCCTCTGTTATAGCTCACTGTATATAGCCTCACTACTGTATATAGTCTTACTACTGTTATAGTCTCATCACTGTATATAGCTCCGCTACTGTTATTATAGTTCACTACTGTTATAGTCTTGGCCACTGATATAGTCTCACTACTGTATATAGCCTCGCTACTGCTTATAGTCTCGCTACTGTTATAGTCTCACTACTGTTATAGTCTTTACTAATACTGTTATAGTCTCACTACTGTATATAGCCTCGCTACTGTTATAGCCTCACTACTGTTATAGCCTCACTACTGTATATAGCCTCACTACTGTTATAGCCTCACTACTGTATATAGCCTCACTACTGTATATAGCCTCACTACTGTTATAGCCTCACTACTGTATATAGCCTCACTACTGTTATAGCCTCACTACTGTATATAGCCTCACTACTGTATATTGCCTCGACTACTGTTATAGCCTCACTACTGTATATAGCCTCGCTACTGTATCGCCTTATGACTGTATATAGCCTCACTACTGTATATAGCCTCACTACTGTTATAGCCTCACTACTGTATATAGCCTCGCTACTGTATATAGCCTCACTACTGTATATAGCCTCGCTACTGTATATAGCCTCACTACTGTTATAGCCTCGCTACTGTTATAGCCTCACTACTGTATATAGCCTCGCTACTGTTATAGCCTCGCTACTGTGTATAGCCTCACTACTGTATATAGCCTCACTACTGTTATAGCCTCACTACTGTATATAGCCTCACTACTGTTATAGCCTCGCTACTGTTATAGCCTCACTACTGTATATAGCCTCGCTACTGTTATAGCCTCACTACTGTATATAGCCTCGCTACTGTTATAGCCTCACTACTGTATATAGCCTCACTACTGTATATAGCCTCTCTACTGTTATAGCCTCACTACTGTATATAGCCTCACTACTGTTATAGCCTCACTACTGTATATAGCCTCACTACTGTTATAGCCTCACTACTGTATATAGCCTCACTACTGTATATAGCCTCACTACTGTATATAGCCTCACTACTGTTATAGCCTCACTACTGTATATAGCCTCACTACTGTATATAGCCTCACTACTGTTATAGCCTCACTACTGTATATAGCCTCACTACTGTTATAGCCTCACTACTGTATATAGCCTCACTACTGTTATAGCCTCACTACTGTATATAGCCTCACTACTGTATATAGCCTCACTACTGTTATAGCCTCACTACTGTTATAGCCTCACTACTGTATATAGCCTCACTACTGTATATAGCCTCACTACTGTTATAGCCTCACTACTGTTATAGCCTCTCTACTGTATATAGCCTCACTACTGTATATAGCCTCACTACTGTATATAGCCTCACTACTGTTTATAGCCTCACTACTGTATATAGCCTCACTACTGTATATAGCCTCACTACTGTATATAGCCTCACTACTGTTATAGCCTCACTACTGTATATAGCCTCACTACTGTATATAGCCTCACTACTGTTATAGCCTCACTACTGTATATAGCCTCACTACTGTATATAGCCTCACTACTGTTATAGCCTCACTACTGTTATAGCCTCACTACTGTATATAGCCTCACTACTGTATATAGCCTCACTACTGTATATAGCCTCACTACTGTTTATAGCCTCACTACTGTATATAGCCTCACTACTGTATATAGCCTCACTACTGTATATAGCCTCACTACTGTATATAGCCTCACTACTGTTATAGCCTCACTACTGTATATAGCCTCACTACTGTTATAGCCTCACTACTGTATATAGCCTCACTACTGTATATAGCCTCACTACTGTATATAGCCTCACTACTGTTATAGCCTCACTACTGTTATAGCCTCACTACTGTATATAGCCTCACTACTGTATATAGCCTCACTACTGTATATAGCCTCACTACTGTATATAGCCTCACTACTGTTATAGCCTCACTACTGTATATAGCCTCACTACTGTATATATCCTTACTACTGTATATAGCCTCACTACTGTATATATCCTCACTACTGTATATAGCCTCACTACTGTATATATCCTCACTACTGTTACAGCCTCACTATTGTATATAGCCTCGCTACTGTTTTGCATCGCTACTGTTATAGTCTCGCTACTGTTATAGCCTCGCTACTGTATATAGCCTCGCTACTGTTTATAGCCTCACTACTGTATAGGCCTCCCTACCTGTATAGCCTCACTACTGTATATAGCCTCACTACTGTTATAGCCTCACTACTGGATATAGCCTCACTACTGTATATAGCCTCACTACTGTATATAGCCTCACTACTGTTATAGCCTCACTACTGTATATAGCCTCACTACTGTATATAGCCTCACTACTGTATATAGCCTCACTACTGTTATAGCCTCACTACTGTATATAGCCTCGCTACTGTTATAGCCTCACTACTGTATATAGCCTCACTACTGTTATAGCCTCACTACTGTATATAGCCTCACTACTGTATATAGCCTCACTACTGTTATAGCCTCACTACTGTATATAGCCTCACTACTGTTATAGCCTCACTACTGTATATAGCCTCACTACTGTATATAGCCTCACTACTGTTATAGCCTCACTACTGTATATAGCCTCACTACTGTATATAGCCTCACTACTGTATATAGCCTCACTACTGTATATAGCCTCACTACTGTATATAGCCTCACTACTGTATATAGCCTCACTACTGTATATAGCCTCACTACTGTATATAGCCTCACTACTGTATATAGCCTCACTACTGTATATAGCCTCACTACTGTATATAGCCTCACTACTGTATATAGCCTCACTACTGTATATAGCCTCACTACTGTTATAGCCTCACTACTGTTATAGCCTCTCTACTGTATATAGCCTCACTACTGTATATAGCCTCACTACTGTATATAGCCTCACTACTGTATATAGCCTCACTACTGTATATAGCCTCACTACTGTATATAGCCTCACTACTGTATATAGCCTCACTACTGTATATAGCCTCACTACTGTTATAGCCTCACTACTGTATATAGCCTCACTACTGTATATAGCCTCACTACTGTATATAGCCTCACTACTGTTATAGCCTCACTACTGTATATAGCCTCACTACTGTATATAGCCTCACTACTGTATATAGCCTCACTACTGTATATAGCCTCACTACTGTATATAGCCTCGCTACTGTATATAGCCTCACTACTGTTATAGCCTCACTACTGTATATAGCCTCACTACTGTATATAGCCTCACTACTGTATATAGCCTCACTACTGTATATAGCCTCACTACTGTATATAGCCTCACTACTGTATATAGCCTCACTACTGTATATAGCCTCACTACTGTTATAGCCTCACTACTGTATATAGCCTCACTACTGTATATAGCCTCACTACTGTATATAGCCTCACTACTGTTATAGCCTCACTACTGTATATAGCCTCACTACTGTATATAGCCTCACTACTGTATATAGCCTCACTACTGTATATAGCCTCACTACTGTATATAGCCTCACTACTGTATATAGCCTCACTACTGTATATAGCCTCACTACTGTATATAGCCTCACTACTGTATATAGCCTCACTACTGTATATAGCCTCACTACTGTATATAGCCTCACTACTGTTATAGCCTCACTACTGTATATAGCCTCACTACTGTATATAGCCTCACTACTGTTATAGCCTCACTACTGTATATAGCCTCACTACTGTTATAGCCTCACTACTGTTATAGCCTCACTACTGTATATAGCCTCACTACTGTTATAGCCTCACTACTGTATATAGCCTCACTACTGTATATAGCCTCACTACTGTTATAGCCTCACTACTGTATATAGCCTCACTACTGTTATAGCCTCACTACTGTATATAGCCTCACTACTGTATATAGCCTCACTACTGTTATAGCCTCACTACTGTATATAGCCTCACTACTGTATATAGCCTCACTACTGTTATAGCCTCACTACTGTATATAGCCTCACTACTGTATATAGCCTCACTACTGTATATAGCCTCACTACTGTATATAGCCTCACTACTGTATATAGCCTCACTACTGTTATAGCCTCACTACTGTATATAGCCTCACTACTGTATATAGCCTCACTACTGTATATAGCCTCACTACTGTATATAGCCTCACTACTGTTATAGCCTCACTACTGTATATAGCCTCACTACTGTATATAGCCTCACTACTGTATATAGCCTCACTACTGTATATAGCCTCACTACTGTATATAGCCTCACTACTGTATATAGCCTCACTACTGTTATAGCCTCACTACTGTATATAGCCTCACTACTGTTATAGCCTCACTACTGTATATAGCCTCACTACTGTTATAGCCTCACTACTGTTATAGCCTCACTACTGTATATAGCCTCACTACTGTTATAGCCTCACTACTGTATATAGCCTCACTACTGTTATAGCCTCACTACTGTATATAGCCTCACTACTGTTATAGCCTCACTACTGTATATAGCCTCACTACTGTATATATCCTCACTACTGTATATAGCCTCACTACTGTATATATCCTCACTACTGTTATAGCCTCACTACTGTATATAGCCTCGCTACTGTTATAGCCTCACTACTGTATATAGCCTCACTACTGTTATAGCCTCACTACTGTATATAGCCTCACTACTGTTATAGCCTCACTACTGTATATAGCCTCACTACTGTATATAGCCTCACTACTGTATATAGCCTCACTACTGTATATAGCCTCACTACTGTATATAGCCTCACTACTGTTATAGCCTCACTACTGTTATAGCCTCACTACTGTATATAGCCTCACTACTGTATATAGCCTCACTACTGTATATAGCCTCACTACTGTTATAGCCTCACTACTGTATATAGCCTCACTACTGTATATAGCCTCACTACTGTTATAGCCTCACTACTGTTATAGCCTCACTACTGTATATAGCCTCACTACTGTATATAGCCTCACTACTGTATATAGCCTCACTACTGTTATAGCCTCACTACTGTATATAGCCTCACTACTGTATATAGCCTCGCTACTGTATATAGCCTCACTACTGTTATAGCCTCACTACTGTATATAGCCTCACTACTGTTATAGCCTCACTACTGTATATAGCCTCACTACTGTATATAGCCTCACTACTGTTATAGCCTCACTACTGTATATAGCCTCACTACTGTTATAGCCTCACTACTGTATATAGCCTCACTACTGTATATAGCCTCACTACTGTATATAGCCTCACTACTGTTATAGCCTCACTACTGTTATAGCCTCACTACTGTATATAGCCTCACTACTGTATATAGCCTCACTACTGTATATAGCCTCACTACTGTATATAGCCTCACTACTGTTATAGCCTCACTACTGTATATAGCCTCTCTACTGTTATAGCCTCACTACTGTATATAGCCTCACTACTGTTATAGCCTCACTACTGTATATAGCCTCACTACTGTATATAGCCTCACTACTGTTATAGCCTCACTACTGTATATAGCCTCACTACTGTATATAGCCTCACTACTGTTATAGCCTCACTACTGTATATAGCCTCACTACTGTTATAGCCTCTCTACTGTATATAGCCTCACTACTGTATATAGCCTCACTACTGTTATAGCCTCACTACTGTATATAGCCTCACTACTGTATATAGCCTCACTACTGTATATAGCCTCACTACTGTATATAGCCTCACTACTGTTATAGCCTCACTACTGTATATAGCCTCACTACTGTATATAGCCTCACTACTGTATATAGCCTCACTACTGTTATAGCCTCACTACTGTATATAGCCTCACTACTGTATATAGCCTCACTACTGTATATAGCCTCACTACTGTATATAGCCTCACTACTGTATATAGCCTCACTACTGTTATAGCCTTACTACTGTATATAGCCTCACTACTGTTATAGCCTCACTACTGTATATAGCCTCACTACTGTTATAGCCTCACTACTGTTATAGCCTCACTACTGTATATAGCCTCACTACTGTATATAGCCTCACTACTGTTATAGCCTCACTACTGTATATAGCCTCACTACTGTATATAGCCTCGCTACTGTATATAGCCTCACTACTGTATATAGCCTCGCTACTGTTATAGCCTCGCTACTGTTATAGCCTCACTACTGTATATAGCCTCACTACTGTATATAGCCTCACTACTGTATATAGCCTCACTACTGTATATAGCCTCACTACTGTATATAGCCTCACTACTGTATATAGCCTCACTACTGTTATAGCCTCACTACTGTATATAGCCTCACTACTGTATATAGCCTCACTACTGTTATAGCCTCACTACTGTATATAGCCTCACTACTGTTATAGCCTCACTACTGTATATAGCCTCACTACTGTATATAGCCTCACTACTGTATATAGCCTCACTACTGTATATAGCCTCACTACTGTATATAGCCTCACTACTGTATATAGCCTCACTACTGTATATAGCCTCACTACTGTATATAGCCTCACTACTGTATATAGCCTCACTACTGTTATAGCCTCACTACTGTATATAGCCTCACTACTGTATATAGCCTCACTACTGTATATAGCCTCACTACTGTTATAGCCTCACTACTGTATATAGCCTCACTACTGTTATAGCCTCACTACTGTTATAGCCTCACTACTGTATATAGCCTCACTACTGTATATAGCCTCACTACTGTATATAGCCTCACTACTGTTATAGCCTCACTACTGTATATAGCCTCACTACTGTATATAGCCTCACTACTGTATATAGCCTCACTACTGTATATAGCCTCACTACTGTATATAGCCTCACTACTGTATATAGCCTCACTACTGTATATAGCCTCACTACTGTATATAGCCTCACTACTGTTATAGCCTCACTACTGTTATAGCCTCACTACTGTATATAGCCTCACTACTGTATATAGCCTCACTACTGTATATAGCCTCACTACTGTTATAGCCTCACTACTGTATATAGCCTCACTACTGTTAAAGCCTCGCTACTGTTATAGCCTCACTAATGTATATAGCCTCACTACTGTATATAGCCTCACTACTGTATATAGCCTCACTACTGTATATAGCCTCACTACTGTATATAGCCTCACTACTGTATATAGCCTCACTACTGTATATAGCCTCACTACTGTATATAGCCTCACTACTGTTATAGCCTCACTACTGTATATAGCCTCACTACTGTATATAGCCTCACTACTGTATATAGCCTCACTACTGTATATAGCCTCACTACTGTATATAGCCTCACTACTGTATATAGCCTCACTACTGTTATAGCCTCACTACTGTATATAGCCTCACTACTGTATATAGCCTCACTACTGTTATAGCCTCACTACTGTATATAGCCTCACTACTGTATATAGCCTCACTACTGTATATAGCCTCACTACTGTTATAGCCTCACTACTGTATATAGCCTCACTACTTTTATAGCCTCACTACTGTATATAGCCTCACTACTGTTATAGCCTCACTACTGTATATAGCCTCACTACTGTATATAGCCTCGCTACTTTTATAGCCTCACTACTGTATATAGCCTCGCTACTTTTATAGCCTCACTACTGTATATAGCCTCGCTACTTTTATAGCCTCACTACTGTATATAGCCTCGCTACTGTTATAGCCTCACTACTGTTATAGCCTCACTACTGTATATAGCCTCACTACTGTATATAGCCTCACTACTGTATATAGCCTCACTACTGTTATAGCCTCACTACTGTATATAGCCTCACTACTGTATATAGCCTCACTACTGTTATAGCCTCACTACTGTATATAGCCTCACTACTGTATATAGCCTCACTACTGTATATAGCCTCACTACTGTTATAGCCTCACTACTGTATATAGCCTCACTACTGTATATAGCCTCACTACTGTTATAGCCTCACTACTGTATATAGCCTCACTACTGTATATAGCCTCACTACTGTTATAGCCTCACTACTGTATATAGCCTCACTACTGTATATAGCCTCACTACTGTATATAGCCTCACTACTGTTATAGCCTCACTACTGTATATAGCCTCACTACTGTTATAGCCTCACTACTGTATATAGCCTCACTACTGTATATAGCCTCACTACTGTTATAGCCTCACTACTGTATATAGCCTCACTACTGTTATAGCCTCACTACTGTATATAGCCTCACTACTGTATATAGCCTCACTACTGTTATAGCCTCACTACTGTATATAGCCTCACTACTGTTATAGCCTCACTACTGTATATAGCCTCACTACTGTATATAGCCTCACTACTGTTATAGCCTCACTACTGTATATAGCCTCACTACTGTATATAGCCTCACTACTGTATATAGCCTCACTACTGTATATAGCCTCACTACTGTTATAGCCTCACTACTGTATATAGCCTCACTACTGTATATAGCCTCACTACTGTATATAGCCTCACTACTGTATATAGCCTCACTACTGTATATAGCCTCACTACTGTATATAGCCTCACTACTGTATATAGCCTCACTACTGTATATAGCCTCACTACTGTTATAGCCTCACTACTGTATATAGCCTCACTACTGTTATAGCCTCACTACTGTATATAGCCTCACTACTGTATATAGCCTCACTACTGTATATAGCCTCACTACTGTATATAGCCTCACTACTGTATATAGCCTCACTACTGTATATAGCCTCACTAGTCTCACTACTGTTATAGTCTCACTACTGTATATAGCCTCGCTACTGTTATAGTCTCACTACACTACTGTATATAGCCTCGCTACTGTTATGTAGTCTCACTACTGTATATAGCCTCGCTACTGTTATAGTCTCACTACTGTTATAGTCTCACTACTGTATATAGCCTCGCTACTGTTATAGTCTCACTACTGTATATAGCCTCGCTACTGTTATAGTCTCACTACTGTTGTTATAGTCTTACTACTGTATATAGCTCGCTACTGTTATAGTCTCACTACTGTATATAGCCTCGCTACTGTTATAGTCTCACTACTGTATATAGCCTCGCTACTGTTATAGTCTCACTCTGTATATAGCTACTGTTATAGTCTCACTACTGTATATAGCCTAGCCTGTTATAGTCTCACTACTGTTATAGTCTCACTGTATATAGCTCACTACTGTTATAGTCTCAGCCTCGCTACTGTTATAGTCTCACTACTGTAAATAGTCTCACTACTGTTATAGTCTCACTACTGTATATAGCCTCGCTACTGTTATAGTCTCACTACTGTATATAGCCTCGCTACTGTTATAGTCTCACTACTGTATATAGCCTCGCTACTGTTATAGTCTCACTACTGTATATAGCCTCGCTACTGTTATAGTCTCACTACTGTTATAGCCTCACTACTGTTATAGTCTCACTACTGTATATAGCCTCGCTACTGTTATAGTCTCACTACTGTATATAGCCTCGCTACTGTTATAGTCTCACTACTGTATAGTCTCACTACTGTATATAGTCTCACTACTGTATATAGCCTACTGTATATCTTTCTCTCACTACTGTTATAGTCTCACTACTGTATATAGCCTCGCTACTGTTATAGTCTCACTACTGTATATAGCCTCGCTACTGTTATAGTCTCACTACTGTTATAGCCTCACTACTGTACTATAGTCTCTCACTACTGTTATAGTCTCACTACTGTTATATAGCCTCTACTGCTCACTACTGTTATAGCCTAGTTATAGTCTCACTACTGTTATAGCCTCACTATAGTCTGTATATAGCCTCACTGTTATAGTCTCGCTACTCACTACTGTATATAGCCTCGCTACTGTTATAGTCTCACTACTGTTATAGTCTCACTACTGTATATAGCCTCGCTACTGTTATAGTCTCACTACTGTATAGCCTCGCTACTGTTATAGTCTCACTACTGTATATAGCCTCGCTACTGTTATAGTCTCACTACTGTTATAGTCTCACTACTGTATATAGCCTCGCTACTGTTATAGTCTCACTACTGTATATAGTCTCACTACTGTTATAGTCTCGCTACTGTTATAGTCTCACTACTGTTATAGTCTCACTACTGTATATAGCCTCGCTACTGTTATAGCTCTCTGTTACTACTGTTATAGTCTTTCTACTGTATATAGCTCGCTGTGTTATAGTCTCACTACTGTTATAGTCTCACTACTGTATATAGCCTCGCTACTGTTATAGTCTCACTACTGTATATAGCCTCGCTACTGTTATAGTCTCACTACTGTATATAGCCTCGCTACTGTTATAGTCTCACTACTGTATATAGCCTCACTACTGTTATATCTTACTACTGTATATAGCCTCGCTACTGTTATAGCCACTACTGTTATAGTCTCACTACTGTATATAGCCTCGCTACTGTTATAGTCTCTCACTAGCTGTACTGTTATAGCCTCGCTACTGTTATAGTCTGTTATAGTCTCACTACTGTATATAGCCTCGCTACTGTTATAGTCTCATAGTCTCACTACTGTATATAGCCTCGCTACTGTTATATAGTCTCACTACTGTATATAGCCTCGCTACTGTTATAGTCTCACTACTGTATATAGCCTCGCTACTGTTATAGTCTCATAGTCTACTGTATATAGCCTACTGTTATAGTCTCACTACTGTATATAGCCTCACTACTGTTATATAGTTATAGTCTCACTACTGTTATAGTCTCACTACTGTTATAGTCTCACTACTGTATATAGCCTCGCTACTGTTATAGTCTCACTACTGTATATATAGCCTCGCTACTGTTATAGTCTCACTACTGTATATAGCCTCGCTACTGTTATAGTCTCACTACTGTATATAGCCTCGTACTGTTATAGTCTCACTACTGTATATAGCTCGCTACTGTACTGTATATAGCCTCGCTACTGTTATAGTCTGCTACTGTATATAGCCTCGCTACTGTTATAGTCTCACTACTGTATATAGCCTCGCTACTGTTATAGTCTCACTACTGTTATAGTCTCACTACTGTATATAGCCTCGCTACTGTTATAGTCTCACTACTGTTATAGTCTCACTACTGTATATAGCCTCGCTACTGTTATAGTCTCACTACTGTTATAGTCTCACTACTGTTATAGTCTCACTACTGTTATAGTCTACTGTTATAGTCTCACTACTGTATATAGCCTCACTGTTATAGTCTGTATATAGCCTCGCTACTGTTATAGTCTCACTACTGTATATAGCCTCGCTACTGTTATAGTCTCACTACTGTATATAGCCTCGCTACTGTTATAGTCTCACTACTGTAAATAGCCTCGCTACTATAGTCTGTTATATGCCCACTGTTATAGTCTGTACTGTATATAGCCTCTACTGTATATAGCTGTTATAGTCTCACTACTGTATATAGCCTCGCTACTGTTATAGTCTCACTACTGTATATAGCCTCTGCTACTGTTATAGTCTCATAGTCTCACTACTGTTATAGTCTCACTGTTATAGTCTACTGTATATAGCCTCGCTACTGTTATAGTCTCACTACTGTATATAGCCTCGCTACTGTTATAGTCTCACTACTGTAAATAGCCTCGCTACTGTTATAGTCTCACTACTGTATATAGCCTCGCTACTGTTATATCTCACTACTGTATGTAGCTACTGTTATAGTCTCACTACTGTTATAGTCTCACTACTGTATATAGCCTCGCTACTGTTATAGTCTCACTACTGTATATAGCCTCGCTACTGTTATAGTCTCACTACTGTATATAGCCTCGCTACTGTTATAGTCTCACTACTGTATATAGCCTCGCTACTGTTATAGTCTCACTACTGTATATAGCCTCGCTACTGTTATAGTCTCACTACTGTATATAGCCTCGCTACTGTTATAGTCTCACTACTGTATATAGCCTCGCTACTGTTATAGTCTCACTACTGTATATAGCCTCGCTACTGTTATAGTCTCACTACTGTTATAGTCTCACTACTGTATATAGTTATAGTCTCACTACTGTTATAGCCTGTTATAGTCTCACTACTGTATATAGCCTCGCTACTGTTATAGTCTCACTACTGTATATAGCCTCGCTACTGTTATAGTCTCACTACTGTATATAGTCTCACTACTGTTATAGTCTCACTACTGTATATAGCCTCACTACTGTATATAGCCTCGCTACTGTTATAGCCTCACTACTGTTATAGTCTCACTACTGTTATAGTCTCACTACTGTTATAGTCTCACTACTGTATATAGCCTCGCTACTGTTATCACTACTGTTATAGCCTCACTACTGTTATAGTCTCACTACTGTATATAGCCTCGCTACTGTTATAGTCTCTACTGTTATAGTCTCACTACTGTATATAGCCTCGCTACTGTTATAGTCTCACTACTGTTATAGTCTCACTACTGTTATAGTCTCACTACTGTTATAGCCTCACTACTGTTATAGTCTCACTACTGTATATAGCCTCGCTACTGTTATAGTCTCACTACTGTATATAGCCTCACTACTGTTATAGTCTCACTACTGTATATAGCCTCACTACTGTTATAGTCTCACTACTGTATATAGCCTCGCTACTGTTATAGTCTCACTACTGTTATAGTCTCACTACTGTATATAGCCTCGCTACTGTTATAGTCTCACTACTGTTATAGTCTCACTACTGTATATAGCCTCGCTACTGTTATAGTCTCACTACTGTTATAGCCTCGCTACTGTTATAGTCTTACTACTGTATATAGCCTCGCTACTGTTATAGCCTCGCTACTGGTATAGTCTCACTACTGTATATAGCCTCACTACTGTTATAGTCTCACTACTGTATATAGCCTCGCTACTGTTATAGCTTCGCTACTGTTATAGTCTCACTACTGTATATAGCCTCGCTACTGTTATAGTCTCACTACTGTATATAGCCTCGCTACTGTTATAGTCTCACTACTGTATATAGCTTCGCTACTGTTATAGTCTCACTACTGTATATAGTCTCACTACTGTACTGTATATAGCCTCGCTACTGTTATAGTCTCACTACTGTTATAGTCTCACTACTGTTATAGCCTCACTACTGTTATAGTCTCACTACTGTTATAGTCTCACTACTGTTATAGTCTCACTCTGCTACTGTTATAGTCTCACTACTGTATATAGCCTCTGTTATAGTCTACTGTTATAGTCTCACTACTGTTATAGTCTCACTACTGTTATAGTCTCCACTACTGTATATAGCCTCGCTACTGTTATAGTCTCACTACTGTATATAGCCTCACTACTGTTATAGTCTCACTACTGTTATACTACTGTTATAGTCTCACTACTGTATATAGCCTCGCTACTGTTATAGTCTCACTACTGTATATAGCCTCACTACTGTTATAGTCCTACACTACTGTATATAGCCTCGCTACTGTTATAGTCTCACTACTGTATATAGCCTCACTACTGTTATAGTCTCACTACTGTATATAGCCTCGCTACTGTTATAGTCTCACTATATAGCTCGTACTGTTATAGTCTCACTACTGTATATAGCCTCGCTACTGTTATAGTCTCACTACTGTATATAGCCTCGCTACTGTTATAGTCTCTGTACTACTGTTATAGTCTCACTACTGTATAGTCTCACTACTGTTATAGTCTACTGTTATAGTCTCGCTACTGTTATAGTCTCACTACTGTTATAGTCTCACTACTGTATATAGCCTCGCTACTGTTATAGTCTCACTACTGTTACTCACTACTGTTATAGCCTCTACTGTTATAGTCTACTACTGTATATAGTCTCACTACTGTTATAGTCTCACTACTGTTATAGTCTCACTACTGTTATAGTCTCACTACTGTTATAGTCTCACTACTGTATATCTCGCTACTGTTATAGCCTCACTACTGTTATAGCCTCGCTACTGTTATAGTCTTACTACTGTATATAGCCTCGCTACTGTTATAGCCTCGCTACTGGTATAGTCTCACTACTGTATATAGCCTCGCTACTGTTATAGCTTCGCTACTGTTATAGTCTCACTACTGTATATAGCCTCGCTACTGTTATAGTCTCACTACTGTATATAGCCTCGCTACTGTTATAGTCTCACTACTGTATATAGCCTCGCTACTGTTATAGTCTCACTACTGTATATAGCCTCGCTACTGTTATAGCCTCGCTACTGTTATAGTCTCACTACTGTATATAGCCTCGCTACTGTTATAGTCTCACTACTGTATATAGCCTCGCTACTGTTATAGTCCCACTACTGTATATAGCCTCGCTACTGTTATAGTCTCACTACTGTATATAGCCTCGCTACTGTTATAGTCTCACTACTGTTATAGTCTCACTACTGTATATAGCCTCGCTACTGTTATAGTCTCACTACTGTATATAGCCTCGCTACTGTTATAGTCTCACTACTGTATATAGCCTCGCTACTGTTATAGTCTCACTACTGTTATAGTCTCACTACTGTATATAGCCTCGCTACTGTTATAGTCTCACTACTGTATATAGCCTCGCTACTGTTATAGTCTCACTACTGTATATAGCCTACTGTTATAGCTCACTGTTATAGTCTCACTACTGTTATAGTCTCACTACTGTATATAGCCTCGCTACTGTTATAGTCTCACTACTGTTATAGTCTCACTACTGTATATAGCCTCGCTACTGTTATAGTCTCACTACTGTTATAGTCTCACTACTGTATATAGCCTCGCTACTGTTATAGTCTCACTACTGTATATAGCCTCGCTACTGTTATAGTCTCACTATAGTCTCACTACTGTATATAGTCTCGCTACTGTTATAGTCTCACTACTGTATATAGCCTCACTACTGTTATAGTCTCACTACTGTTATAGTCTTACTACTGTTATAGTCTCACTACTGTATATAGCCTCGCTACTGTTATAGTCTCACTACTGTTATAGTCTCACTACTGTTATAGTCTCACTACTGTTATAGTCTCACTACTGTTATAGTCCTACTGTTATAGTCTCACTACTGTATATAGCCTCGCTACTGTTATAGTCTTACTACTGTATATAGCCTCGCTACTGTTATAGTCTCACTAATGTATATAGCCTCGCTACTGTTATAGTCTCACTACTGTTATAGTCTCACTACTGTATATTGCCTCGATACTGTTATAGTCTTACTACTGTATGTAGCCTCGCTACTGTTATAGTCTCACTACTGTATATAGCCTCGCTACTGTTATAGTCTCACTACTGTTATAGTCTCACTACTGTTATAGTCTCCTACTGTATATAGCCTCGTAGTTAGCCTCACTACTGTTATAGCCTCACTACTGTTATAGTCTCACTACTGTTACCCAAATCCACTACTGTATAGCAGTTATCTGTTATAGTCTACTGTATATAGCTGTTACTGTTATAGTCTCACTACTGTATATAGCCTCGCTACTGTTATAGTCTCAACTGTCACTGTTATAGTCTCACTACTGTTATAGTCTCACTACTGTTATAGCCTCGCTACTGTTATAGTCTCACTACTGTATATAGCTATGTTATAGCTGTTATAGTCTCACTACTGTATATAGCCTCGCCTGTTATAACCTCTACTTTCATATCGTCTGTTATATCTCACTACTGTTATAGTCTCATACTGTATATAGCCTCGCTACTGTTATAGTCTCACTACTGTCATATAGCCTCGCTACTGTTATAGTCTCCTACTGTTATAGTCTCACTACTGTATATTGCCTACTGTTATAGTAGACCTACTGTTATAGTCTCACTCTGTATATAGCTCTACTGTTATAGTCTCATCTATATAGGTCTTCGTTATAGTCTCACTACTGTTATAGTCTTAACTGTTATAGCCTCACTGTTAGGTATATAGCCTCGCTACTGTTATAGCCTCACTACTGTTATAGCTCGTACTGTTATAGTCTTACTCATATAGCTGTACTGTTATAGCCTCACTACTGTATAGTCTCACTACTGTATATAGCCTCGCTACTGTTATAGCTCACTACTGTTATAGTCTCACTACTGTATATAGTATAACTGTATATACTGTTATAGTCTCACTACTGTATATAGCCTCGCTACTGTTATAAAGACACTACTGTATATAGCCGTCTCTCTGTTATATCTCACTACTGTATATAGCCTACTGTTATAGTCTCACTACTACTCTGTCATAGTCACTACTGTATATAGCTCACTACTGTTATAGCCTCGCTAGTTATAGCTCTGTAATAGCCTCGCTACTGTTAGTCTCACTACTGTATATAGTCTCACTACTGTTATAGTCCTCGCCTGTTATAGTCACTCATATAGCCTTACTGTTATAGTCTCACTACTGTTATAGTCTCACTACTGTTATAGCCTCAACTGTTATCACTACTGTATATAGCCATACTGTTATAGTCTCACCTGTATATAGCCTCCTACTGTTATAGTCTCACTACTGTATATAGCCTACTGTTATAATCTCACTACTGTTATAGTCTCGACTCTTTATAGCTCGCTACTGTCACTACTGTTATAGTCTCACTACTGTATATAGCTCTTGTTATAGTCTCACTACTGTTATAGTTCACTACTGTTCCACTACTGTTATAGTCTCACTACTGTTATAGTCTCACTACTGTATATAGCCTCGCTACTGTTATAGTCTCACTACTGTATATAGCTACTGTTATAGCGCTACTGTTATAGTCTCACTACTGTTATAGTCTCATACTGTATATAGCCTCGCTAACTGTTATAGTCTCACTAATGTTATAGTCTCACTACAGCCTCTGTTATAGTTCCTACTGTTATAGCCTACTGTAACTGCTACTGTTATAGTCTCACTACTGTATATAGCCTAAATAGTCCTACTGTAATGCTACTGTTATAGTCTCACTACTGTTATAGTCTGCCTCGCTACTGTTATAGTCCTCACTACTGTAAATAGCCTCACTACTGTTATAGTCTCACTACTGTATATAGCCTCTATCTCACTACTGTGGACTACTGTTATAGTCTCTACTGTGTCTCGCTACTGTTATAGACTGTTATAGTCTGCAATAGTCTCTCCTGTTATAGTCTCACTCACTACTGTATAACATGTTATAGCTCACTACAAAAATCAAATCTCAGAGTCGGCTTTTATAGTCTCACTACTGTTATAGCTCTCTGTATATCATAGTCTCACTACTGTATATAGCCTCGCTACTGTTATAGTCTCACTACTGTATATAGCCTCGCTACTGTTATAGTCTCACTACTGTATATAGTCTCACTACTGTAAAACTGACTCTCACTACTGTATATAGCCTCGCTACTGTTATAGTCTCACTACTGTATATAGCCTTCTGTTATAGTCAACTGTATATAGCTATACTGTTATAGTCTCACTACTGTATATAGCCTCGCTAGTTATAGCTCACTACTGTTATAGTCTCACTACTGTATATAGCCTCACTACTGTTATAGTCTCACTACTGTATATAGCTCTACTGTTATAGCCTCACTACTGTATTATACTGTTATAGTCTCACTACTGTATAGTCTCACTCTGTTATAGGTCACTACTGTTATAAGCTCTGTTATGCTACTACTGTATAGTCTCACTACTGTATATAGCGCTGTTATATCTCAGTTATAGTCTCGACTACTGTTATCCTCACTAGCATAGCCTCGCTACTGTTATAGGTATATAGCCTCGTTATAGTCTCACTACTGATCATCCCTACTACTGTATAGCCTCGCTACTGTTATAGTCTCATTTAGTCTCACTTATAGCCTCGCTACTGTTATAGTCTCACTACTGTATATAGCCTCGCTACTGTGTCTCACTACTGTATATAGCCTCGCTACTGTTATAGTCTCACTACTGTATATAGCCTCGCTACTGTTATAGTCTCACTACTGTTATATCTCACTACTGTTATAGTCCAACTTCAAACTGTTATAGTCTCACTACTGTATATAGCCTCGCTAAGTCTCACTACTGTATATAGCAGCTGTGTTATAGTCTCACTACTGTAAATGTTATAGTCTCACTACTGTATATAGCCTCTACTGTTATAGTTACTGTTATAGTCTCACTACTGTATATAGCCTCATACTGTTTAGCCTTATACTGTTAGTTTACTGTTATAGTCTCACTACTTTATAGCTCGCTCACTACTTTGCCACCAATAGTCTCACTACTGTATATAGCCTCGCTACTGATCATGTTATAGTCTCACTACTGTGTTAATCTGTCTCAAAATTGTATAGTATACTGTATAGCCTCGCTACCTCCTGTATATAGCCTACTGTTATAGTCTCACTACTGTATATAGCCTCGCTACTGCTCACTACTTTTTTCTACTGTTATAGTCTCACTACTGTACTTGCTACTGTTATAGTCTCCACTGTTATAGTCTCACTACTGTTATAGTTCACTACTGTTATAGTCTCACTCTGTATATAGGCCAGGTCGCTACTGTTGTTATAGAGTCTCACTACTGTATATAGCCTCGCTACTGTTATAGTCTCACTACTGTTATAGTCTCACTACTGTATATTGCCTCGATACTGTTATAGTCTCGCTACTGTTATAGTCTCACTACTGTTATAGTCTCACTACTGTATATAGCCTCGCTACTGTTATAGTCTCACTACTGTTATAGTCTCACTACTGTATATAGCCTCGCTACTGTTATAGTCTCACTACTGTTATAGTCTCACTACTGTATATAGCCTCGCTACTGTTATAGTCTCACTACTGTTATAGTCTCACTACTGTATATAGCCTCGCTACTGTTATAGTCTCACTAATGTATATAGTCTCACTAATGTATATAGTCTCGCTACTGTTATAGTCTCACCACTGTATATAGCTTCGCTACTGTTATAGCCTCGCTACTGTTATAGTCTCACTACTGTTATAGTCTCACTACTGTATATAGCCTCGCTACTGTTATAGTCTCACTACTGTATATAGCCTCGCTACTGTTATAGTCTCACTACTGTATATAGCCTCGCTACTGTTATAGTCTCACTACTGTATATAGCCTCGCTACTGTTATAGTCTCACTACTGTTATAGTCTCACTACTGTATATAGCCTCGCTACTGTTATAGTCTCACTACTGTATATAGCCTCGCTACTGTTATAGTCTCACTACTGTATATAGCCTCGCTACTGTTATAGTCTCACTACTGTATATAGCCTCGCTACTGTTATAGTCTCACTACTGTTATAGTCTCACTACTGTATATAGCCTCGCTACTGTTATAGTCTCACTACTGTATATAGCCTCGCTACTGTTATAGTCTCACTACTGTTATAGCCTCACTACTGTTATAGTCTCACTACTGTATATAGCTACTCGCTACTGTTATAGTCTCACTACTGTTATAGTCTCACTACTGTTATAGCCTCGCTACTGTTATAGTCTCACTACTGTATATAGCCTCGCTACTGTTATAGTCTCACTACTGTTATAGTCTCACTACTGTTATAGTCTCACTACTGTTATAGCCTCACTACTGTATATAGCCTCGCTACTGTTATAGTCTCACTACTGTTATAGTCTCACTACTGTATATAGCCTCGCTACTGTTATAGTCTCACTACTGTTATAGTCTCACTACTGTATATAGCCTCGCTACTGTTATAGTCTCACTACTGTATATAGTCTCAGTTATAGCCTCGCTACTGTTATAGTCTCACTACTGTTATAGCCTCACTACTGTATATAGCCTCACTACTGTTATAGTCTCACTACTGTTATAGTCTCACTACTGTATATAGCCTCGCTACTGTTATAGTCTCACTACTGTATATAGCCTCGCTACTGTTATAGTCTCACTACTGTATATAGCCTCGCTACTGTTATAGTCTCACTACTGTTATAGCTCTCTGTTATAGTCTACTGTATATAGCCTCGCTACTGTTATAGTCTCACTACTGTATATAGCCTCGCTACTGTTATAGTCTCACTACTGTATATAGTCTCACTACTGTATATAGCTCACTACTGTTATAGTCTCACTACTGTATATAGCCTCGCTACTGTTATAGTCTCACTACTGTATATAGCCTCGCTACTGTTATAGTCTCACTACTGTTATAGTCTCATAGTCTCACTGTATATAGCCTCGCTACTGTTATAGTCTCACTACTGTTATAGTCTCACTACTGTTATAGTCTCACTACTGTTATAGCCTCGCTACTGTTATAGTCTCACTACTGTATATAGCCTCACTACTGTTATAGTCTCACTACTGTTATAGCCTCACTACTGTTATAGTCTCACTACTGTTATAGTCTTACTACTGTATATAGCCTCGCTACTGTTATAGCCTCGCTACTGGTATAGTCTCACTACTGTATATAGCCTCACTACTGTTATAGTCTCACTACTGTATATAGCCTCGCTACTGTTATAGCTTCGCTACTGTTATAGTCTCACTACTGTATATAGCCTCGCTACTGTTATAGTCTCACTACTGTATATAGCCTCGCTACTGTTATAGTCTCACTACTGTATATAGCCTCGCTACTGTTATAGTCTTACTACTGTATATAGCCTCGCTACTGTTATAGTCTCACTACTGTATATAGCCTCGCTACTGTTATAGTCTCACTACTGTATATAGCCTCGCTACTGTTATAGTCTCACTACTGTTATAGTCTCACTACTGTATATAGCCTCGCTACTGTTATAGTCTCACTACTGTTATAGTCTCACTACTGTTATAGTCTCACTACTGTATATAGCCTCGCTACTGTTATAGTCTCACTACTGTTATAGTCTCACCTCGCTACTGTTATAGTCTCACTACTGTTATAGTCTCATAGTCTACTGTATATAGCCTCGCTACTGTTATAGTCTCACTACTGTATATAGCCTGCTACTGTTATAGTCTCACTACTGTATATAGCCTCGCTACTGTTATAGTCTCACTACTGTATATAGCCTCACTACTGTTATAGCTCTCACTACTGTTATAGTCTACTGTACTATAGTCTCACTACTGTTATAGTCTCACTACTGTATATAGCTCGCTACTGTCTCACTATAGCCTCGCTACTGTTATAGTCTCACTACTGTATATAGCCTCGCTACTGTTATAGTCTCACTACTGTATATAGCCTCGCTACTGTTATAGTCTCACTACTGTATATAGCCTCGCTACTGTTATAGTCTCACTACTGTATATAGCTCACTACTGTTATAGTCTCACTACTGTATATAGCCTCGCTACTTTTATAGTTATATAGTCTCACTACTGTATATAGCCTCGCTACTGTTATAGTCTCACTACTGTATATAGCCTCGCTACTGTTATAGTCTCACTACTGTTATAGTCTCACTACTGTATATAGCCTCACTACTGTTATAGTCTCACTACTGTATATAGCCTCGCTACTGTTATAGTCTCACTACTGTATATAGCCTCGCTACTGTTATAGTCTCACTACTGTTATAGTCTCACTACTGTTATAGTCTCACTACTGTTATAGTCTCACTACTGTTATAGTTATAGCTCTGTTATAGTCTACTGTTATAGTCTCACTACTGTATATAGCCTCGCTACTGTATAGTTACTGTTATAGTCTCACTACTGTATATAGCCTCGCTACTGTTATAGTCTCACTACTGTTATAGTCTCACTACTGTATATAGCCTCGCTACTGTTATAGTCTCACTACTGTATATAGCCTCACTACTGTTATAGTCTCACTACTGTATATAGTATATAGCTACTGTTATAGTCTCACTACTGTTATAGTCTTATATAGTCACTACTGTATATAGCCTCGCTACTGTTATAGTCTCATAGTCTACTGTTATAGTCTCACTACTGTATATAGCCTCGCTACTGTTATAGTCTCACTACTGTTATAGTCTCACTACTGTATATAGCCTCACTACTGTTATAGTCTTACTACTGTATATAGCCTCGCTGTTATAGTCTCACTACTGTATATAGCCTCACTACTGTTATAGTCTCACTACTGTTATAGCTCTCACTACTGTATATAGCCTCGCTACTGTTATAGTCTCACTACTGTTATAGTCTCACTACTGTTATAGTCTCGCTACTGTTATAGTCTCACTACTGTATATAGCCTCGCTACTGTTATAGTCTCACTACTGTATATAGCCTCGCTACTGTTATAGTCTCACTACTGTTATAGTCCCACTACTGTATATAGCCTCGCTACTGTATATAGTCTCACTACTGTTATAGTCTCACTACTGTATATAGCCTCGCTACTGTATATAGCCTCGCTACTGTTATAGTCTCACTACTGTTATAGTCTCACTACTGTATATAGCCTCGCTACTGTTATAGTCTCACTACTGTTATAGTCCCACTACTGTATATAGCCTCGCTACTGTATATAGCCTCACTACTGTTATAGTCTCACTACTGTATATAGCCTCGCTACTGTTATAGTCTCACTAATGTATATAGTCTCACTACTGTTATAGTCTCACTACTGTTATAGTCTCACTACTGTATATAGCTGTACTGTTATAGTCTCACTACTGTTATAGCCTCACTACTGTTATAGTCTCACTACTGTTATAGCCTCACTACTGTTATAGTCTCACTACTGTATATAGCCTCGCTACTGTTATAGTCCCACTACTGTATATAGCCTCGCTACTGTTATAGTCTCACTACTGTATATAGCCTCGCTACTGTTATAGTCTCACTACTGTCTCATACTGTATATAGCCTCGCTACTGTTATAGTCTCACTACTGTATATAGCCTCACTACTGTTATAGTCTCACTACTGTATATAGCCTCGCTACTGTTATAGTCTCACTACTGTTATAGTCTCACTACTACTGTATATAGCCTCGCTACTGTTATAGTCTCACTACTGTATATAGCCTCGCTACTGTTATAGTCTCACTACTGTATATAGCCTCACTACTGTTATAGTCTCACTACTGTATATAGCCTCGCTACTGTTATAGTCTCACTACTGTTATAGTCTCACTACTGTTATAGTCTCACTACTGTTATAGTCTCACTACTGTTATAGTCTCACTACTGTTATAGCCTCGCTACTGTTATAGTCTCACTACTGTTATAGTCTCACTACTGTTATAGTATATATACTGTTATAGCCTCGCTACTGTTATAGTCTCACTACTGTATATAGCCTCGCTACTGTTATAGTCCCACTACTGTATATAGCCTCGCTACTGTTATAGTCTCACTACTGTATATAGCCTCGCTACTGTTATAGTCTCACTACTGTTATAGTCTCACTACTGTATATAGCCTCGCTACTGTTATAGTCCCACTACTGTATATAGCCTCGCTACTGTTATAGTCTCACTACTGTATATAGCCTCGCTACTGTTATAGTCTCACTACTGTTATAGTCTCACTACTGTATATAGCCTCGCTACTGTTATAGTCTCACTACTGTATATAGCCTCGCTACTGTTATAGTCTCACTACTGTTATAGTCTCACTACTGTATATAGCCTCGCTACTGTTATAGTCTCACTACTGTTATAGTCTCACTACTGTATATAGCTCACTACTGTTATAGTCTCACTACTGTTATAGTCTCACTACTGTTATAGTCTCACTACTGTATATAGCTCACTACTGTTATAGTCTCACTACTGTATATAGCCTCGCTACTGTTATAGTCTCACTACTGTTATAGTCTCACTACTGTATATAGCCTCGCTACTGTTATAGTCTCACTACTGTATATAGCCTCACTACTGTTATAGTCTCACTACTGTATATAGCCTCACTACTGTTATAGTCTACTGTTATAGTCTCACTGTTATAGTCTCTGTTACTGTACTGTATATAGCCTCACTACTGTTATAGTCTCACTACTGTATATAGCCTCTCATACTGTATATAGCCTCGCTACTGTTATAGTCTCTCTACTGTTATAGTCTCACTACTGTATATAGCCTCGCTACTGTTATAGTCTCACTACTGTATATAGCCTCGCTACTGTTATAGTCTCACTACTGTATATAGCCTCACTACTGTTATAGTCTCACTACTGTTATAGCCTCACTACTGTTATAGTCTCACTACTGTTATAGTCTCTACTGTTATAGTCTCACTACTGTATATAGCCTCACTACTGTTATAGTCTCACTACTGTATATAGCTCACTACTGTTATAGTCTCACTACTGTATAGCCTCTACTGTTATAGTCTCACTTATATAGCCTCACTACTGTTATAGTCTCACTACTGTATATAGCCTCGATACTGTTATAGTCTCACTACTGTTATAGTCTCACTACTGTTATAGTCTCACTACTGTATATAGCCTCGCTACTGTTATAGTCTCACTACTGTTATAGCCTCACTACTGTTATAGTCTCACTACTGTTATAGTCTCACTACTGTTATAGTCTCACTACTGTATATAGCCTCGCTACTGTTATAGTCTCACTACTGTTATAGTCTCACTACTGTATATAGCCTCGCTACTGTTATAGTCTCACTAATGTTATAGTCTCACTACTGTATATAGTCTCACTATAGTCTGTATATAGTCTCGCTACTGTTATAGTCTCACTACTGTATATAGCTTCTGTTATAGTCTTACTGTTATATAGCCTCGCTACTGTTATAGTCTCACTACTGTATATAGCCTCTACTGTTGTAGTCTTACTACTGTATATAGCCTCACTACTGTTATAGTCTCACTACTGTTATAGCCTCGCTACTGTTATAGTCTCACTACTGTATATAGCCTCTCTACTGTTATAGTCTCACTACTGTATATAGCCTCTACTGTTATAGTCTCTACTGTATATAGCCTCACTACTGTTATAGTCTCACTACTGTATATAGCCTCGCTACTGTTATAGTCTCACTACTGTATATAGCCTCGCTACTGTTATAGTCCCACTACTGTATATAGCCTCGCTACTGTTATAGTCTCACTACTGTATATAGCATCTCTACTGTATATAGCCTCTCTACTGTTATAGTCTCACTACTGTATATAGCCTCTCTACTGTTATAGTCTCACTACTGTATATAGCATCTCTACTGTTATAGTCTTACTACTGTATATGGCCTCTCTACTGTCGTAGTCTTACTACTGTATATAGTCTCTCTACTGTTATAGTCTTACTCCTGTATATAGCCTCTCTGCTGTTATAGTCTTACTCCTGTATATAGCCTCTCTGCTGTTATAGTCTCACTACTGTATATAGCCTCTCTACTGTTATAGTCTTACTCCTGTATATAGCCTCTCTACTGTTATAGTCTCACTACTGTATATAGCCTCTACTGTTATAGTCTTACTCCTGTATATAGCCTCTCTGCTGTTATGGTCTTACTCCTGTATATAGCCTCTCTACTGTTGTAGTCTTACTACTGTATATAGCATCTCTAGTGTTATAGTCTTACTCCTGTATATAGCCTCTACTGTTATAGTTATAGTCTCACTACTGTATATAGCCTCTCTACTGTTATAGTCTTACTCCTGTATATAGCATCTCTGTTATAGTCTCACTGTATATAGCCTGTTATGGTCTTACTCCTGTATATAGTTATAGTCTTACTCTCTCTACTGTTATAGTCTTACTACTGTATATAGCCTCTCTACTGTTATAGTCTTACTACTGTATATAGCCTCTCTACTGTTATAGTCTTACTACTGTATATAGCATCTCTACTGTTATAGTCTTACTACTGTATATAGCCTCTCTACTGTTAGTCTTACTACTGTATATAGCATCTCTACTGTTATAGTCTTACTCCTGTATATAGCATCTCTACTGTTATAGTCTTACTACTGTATATAGCATCTCTACTGTTATAGTCTTACTACTGTATGTGGCTTCGCTGCTGGTTTTTTTCACTGTCTTTTTTACTGTTGTTTTTATTTATTTACTTATCTATTGTTCACCTAATAACTTTTTTTCATTGTTGGTTAGAGCCTGTAAGTAAGCATTTCACTGTAAGTCTACACCTGATGTATTCGGCGCACGTGACAAATAAACTTTGATTTGATTTGATCTACTCAAAATCATTCGTAATGTCAACGTGGAAGAGAAAATCAAACATTTGTAAAAGAAAAGATGTGAAAAATAAAGCACTAATATACAGTATCTTGAGAATTCAACCCCCTGAGTCAATACATGTTAGAATCACCTTTGGCAGCGATTACAACTGTGAGTCTTTCTGGGTGAGTCTATAAGAGCTTTGCACATCTGTATTGGGAAGAATTTGCCCATCCTTTTAAAAATGATTCTCTGTCTCAATTGGTTGTTGATCATTAGTAGAAAACCATTTTCAGGTCTTGCCATAGATTTTCAAGCAGATTTAAGTCAAAACTGTAACTCGGCCACTTCACAGACTTCTTGGTAAGTAACTCCCACGTAGATTTGGCCTTGTGTTTTTGTCACGCCCTGGTCTGTTTCACCTGTCCCTGTGATTGTCTCCACCCCTTCCAGGTCTCGCTTATTTTCCCCAATGTATTTATCCCTGTGTTTCCTGTCTCTCTGTGCCAGTTCGTCTTGTATGTTTTCCAAGTCAACCAGACGTTTTCCTGTTCTCCTGCTTTTTGTATTTTCCTTTTTCTAGTCCTCCCGGTTTTGACCCTTGCCTGTTTCTGGACTCTGTACCTGCCTGACCATTCTGCCTGCCTTGACCATGAGCCTGTTTGCCACTCTGTACCTCCTGGACTCTGATCTGGTTTTGACATTTTTGCCTGTCCACGACCCTTCTCTTGCCTACTCTTTATGGATTAATAAACATTGTTCGACTCAAACCATCTGCCTCCTGTGACAGCATCTGGGTCTTGCCTTGTGTCATGATAGTTTTAGGTTATTGTCCCGCTGGTCGAAAGCAGACTGAACCAGGTTTCCCTCTAGGATTTTCCCTGTGCTTAGCTCAATTCCGTTTCTTTTTATCCTGAAACTCCCCAGTCCTTAATGATTACAAGCATACCCATAACATGATGCAGCCACCACCATCGTTGAAAATATGAGGAGTAGCACTCAGTAATGCGTTGTATTTGATTTGCCCCAAACATAAGGGAAACACTTTGTATTCAGGACATAACGGGAATTGCTTTGCCACAGGTGTTATAACAACTGTTTGATGAATCGTGTCATTTTACATCTGCCTGCAAGTCATCACCACGAGGAAATATTTTGAGGAATGACGAATTCTAAATAGGAAATGTGCCTCTACAGCATATCTCAATGCAATATGAAACTCAGAATTGGGACCAGCAAAATGTTAAGATTGTTCTCATGGCTGTGTAAAGTCAGTTACCAACTCTCATCACTGTTCACATCCTATATAATGTAATTATTGTTATTTTGTACCTCTTATGACAGCTGTTAAGTAAAGTGTTTACACACTTTCATAAGACTGTGGCCTGAGACTGCGTCTCCCTCTCACTCACTCTCTCCCTCTCTCTCTCTCTCTCTCTTTCTCTCTCTATCCATCTCTCTGCATTTACACACTTTCATAAGACTGTGGCCTGAGACTCTGCGTCTCCCTCTCACTCTCTCTCTCTCTCTCTTTCTCTCTCTATCCATCTCTCTGCATTTACACACTTTCATAAGACTGTGGCCTGAGACTCTGCATCTCCCTCTCACTCTCTCTCTCTCTCTCTCTCTCTCTATCCATCTCTCTGCATTTACACACTTTCATAAGACTGTGGCCTGAGACTCTGCGTCTCCCTCTCACTCTCTCTCTCTCTCTCTCTCTCTCTCTCTCTCTCTCTCTATCATCTCTCTGCATTTAGACACTTTCATAAGACTGTGGCCTGAGACTGCGTCTCCCTCTCACTCTCTCTCTCTCTCTTTCTCTCTCTATCCATCTCTCTGCATTTACACACTTTCATAAGACTGTGGCCTGAGACTCTGCGTCTCCCTCTCACTCTCTCTCTCTCTCTCTCTTTCTCTCTCTATCCATCTCTCTGCATTTACACACTTTCATAAGACTGTGGCCTGAGACTCTGCGTCTCCCTCTCACTCTCTCTCTCTATCCATCTCTCTGCATTTACACACTTTCATAAGACTGTGGCCTGAGACTCTGCGTCTCCCTCTCACTCTCTCTCTCTCTCTTTCTCTCTCTATCCATCTCTCAGCATTTACACACTTTCATAACAACTACTTCGCTTTCTCTCTTTGCTTTAATCTCTCCGTGTTTCTACAGTTTCCTGTAAAGCCAATGATGTCACCATGGGGTCAAGGGAGTGAATGGACTGACAAAACATGGTCAGGTGGTCTCCTAGTTCTTTAGGGAACGCCAGTGCCAACAGAATGGTCCCCTGTCCACACGTCCAGACAGGCGGTGTCTGTCCACACGTCCAGACAAGCCACCACCATTCTACACGCTGACAGATTCTATTCAAAGTCAACAGGATAAACAGCAAGCAGCTTAATGAAGGCCAACAGATTAGAGTAGGGCCCCAGTAGAAAGAGAGAATTCAATTATTGTGAGAGGGAGAGTAGGATTGACAGTGAGAGAGTGTGTAAACACATGTATGTATGTATGTATGTATGTATGTATGTATGTATGTATGTATGTATGTATGTATGTATGTATGTATGTATGTATGTATGTATGTATGTATGTATGTATGTATGTGTATGTATGCATGTGCATGCATGCATGTGTGTATGTGTGTGTGCATGCATGTATGCATGCATGTATGTATGTGTGTGTGTATGTATGTGTGCATGCATGCATGTGTGTGTGTGTGTATGTATGTATGTATGTATGTATGTATGTATGTATGTATGTGTGTGTGTGTGTGTGTGTGTGTGTGTGTGTGTGTGTGTGTGTGCGTGCGTGCGTGTGCGTGTGCGTGTGCGTGTGCGTGTGCGTATGTGAATGTGTGCGTGTGCGTGTGTGTGTGTGTATAAAAGTGTTAGAAAACAGAAAACAGCAGGGAGGGGGTGCGGTAGTCGTGTGTGATTAGGAAGACCCAGGTGACGTCATTGCATCTGGTCAGGGAGAGTAGACCGCATGATGGTACATTCTGCTAGTCAGCAGGCAATTCATTGCGTCGAGACTGCAGTATGCATCTTCATAGGCACTTACAGTATAAACTTGTGGGGATGACAATGCTGCTGAGAACACGTATAATTCATATTGACCAGGGCATCCAACTGTTCCCATTGACATTACAAAAGAAATGTGTAGGCTGTGTGATTTTGTAAAATAAAGAAAAGCATTGTATTGCGAAATTTGCAACAGCCAAGGGAGGCCTGACAATCAGTCAGTCACCTGTCATATCGCCCGGTGCTGAGCGGGTGCACCAGCCGAGCTAAGCACGAACAGATGGATGGGGAGCCGACATCGAAGGGCTCAAAGCGACTCTCCCTTCCTTCTCCTCTCCATGTATTTTCGCAAGGTCATACTGCAGCATAGCGGGGTTGTGTCCCCGGAGACCTGTGGTTTATCCATCATCAACACCGTGACAGTCGTGACAGGGACTATGACATAATTAATGTTATGTATTCATTCACATCTCACATTAGGTGTACCCTAATCCGTAAATGACTGAAGGTCAGATACACATAATATCTATCCTCTGTGGTCTGTGTTTAGTTTATGAACGACAAAATGGCAACCCTGTCTGACAAACAACCACACATTAGACTTTCTTGTTGGAATTGTGTGCTTACAAGGTGCCTACGAAATATTGGGCAGTGGCCTTCAATGCGCTATGCGACCTGAGCGTGGAAGAGCCCACGAGAGGATGGGGGGAAATGCACACCGTATTCAACTCAATTAAACCAGTACATTATGATGTCTTTAATCATAAGAACTGGAAACCTCCAATATGCAATTTGAAATATCAAAGGAAATACAACATGTTGGGGGATTATTTTATATCTACTGTAAAGTTGTACTATGACAAATATTAGAATAGCACCATAGAGAAATACACAATTGGCCAATAAGGATTACAATTATTATAGATTAAGCTTAAATACAATAGTTTTATCATAGGGAGCACAAACAACAAAATCCAACGTCCATTTTGGTTTGGTATTCTATTCTGCCAATGCATTTAATGCAGCAATTAGCACATGAAAGGTTTTATGTAACCAAATAAGCTGTTTACGTTTATTATGCGTGAAGAGGAGAGACTGGTGATTCAAGGCAGCAATTTCAGCAACTCGTCTAAATTTAATACATTCGATATAATTGTGATGTTATCCAATGGATCTCAATGGCTGTAAATCAAGGGATGGGGTGGGGTGGGGGGGTATGGTAGTGCTGCGTCTAGATAGGTGTGTAAGAACGAGTGCAGCCTAGGAGGCTTTGATCGTGGAGAGATGCATTTGCGTACAGAAACACAAAACCACTTACTTCCCTACGAAGTTCTCCAACACCGAGCTTTTCCCTGCACTCTGTCCGCCGACCACAGCGATTTGAGGTAGATCCAACTGGGAATTCTGACCGATAGCCGAGAAGGCATCTTGCATTTTATTCACAAGAGGAATAAGGTCTTCCATCCCCCGGTTCCCCATGATTGCAAGGGATTCGGTCGCTCCTTCTTAGTAGAAACAAATGAGGGAAAGCGTTATTCCGTTATGAGGGTGTTTCAACGTTTGGAATCCGCCTTCTATATAAATATTGCTTGCACCCTCATTGATTACGCTTTCCCGGTGTCCCCTCTACACAGAACGCTTCTCCTCTCCTCACTCTCCTCTACAGCTATACGCAACTCTCTACCACGCAGCACCGAGGGATGATCTCTTCTTAGAATACGCTCGGGGATCCTTGCACTGACGCGCATGCACCACTCAGCGGCGATCTACCTCAACAGAATTGCGCCCTAGGCTTTGTGTGCTCTCTCTTACCGCTATGCTGTACGAAATAGAAAATACAAGCTATGTAAACATTGTATTTATAAATAGGCTATATTGATACATGTTGATACTTTGATACATCATAGATTAATTATGCTATGCCCATGCTGATTGTGTTTGGTGGGCTTTGCGTGGATGGCAGTGTTGATCTGTCCATGGTGCTGAAATTGTTAAACAACGTCATCTGTTCCTCAGCCTCCTAGGGGAGAGAGGGCGACATACGCTACAGACAGTCACAGTACGCACACCGAGGAATAATAAGAGGTGCGCATCCCTGTAAAATACCGGGAGCAGGTGCGCAGTTTCACCTCCGTTTTACCAGCAAGAATAAGCAATTACCTACCAGGAATAAGTGACCTCGGCGATATTCCTTCAAAATAAAAGTCCCACAATAAAGACAAAATTCGTTTAAAACATGTTGGAAATATTAGCAGAATTTGAATTTTGGGAAAGGAAATAGTTAATAGCCGTAAAAGCACAAATAATATTATAGCACTGGCAATATTGTTAACAGCAATGAGAGTAATGATTAGGCCCTACTAGATAGTAATTATGGTAACAACAGTAGGCCTAATTTAAATCACAAAACATTATTTATAATGCTACTATTATGAATAATAATATCTTATAATAATCCACTTTAGAAAACACGTTTATATCCCATTGTTCTGTCATTCAGATTTATTCAATATTTGCATATTAAATAGATTCGTTTTATTTACAAAAATACATGTGCCACAATGGGTGCCACAAAGGAGCACTTTTGCAGGTTACAATAAAACTGAATTGCAGTGCAGCTTACATAAGATATAATAAAATTAACATAATTCAATTCAATTGTCCATGAGCCAGACCCCCAGATTTAGGCTGTCAGGCTCAATGTCTCAAAGTGATTTTTTTTAAGGTCTATGTCCCTAGAGTTGGAAAATGTGTGATAGCAGTGCATCAATAGTAGCTTTCTGTGTGTTATCATCTTTCATCCCTCCATCCCATTCATTGACAAACAATGTCAGCATACAAGATATTGCTCACTTGTACCCTTTAATCATATACCATCGGAAAGCTTAGAGTCACAGCAATCCATCAGACACATTGTCAGGAATGTTCAGGTCAACAGAACTTTAACCTTTGACCTCTGGGGGTATGGACATATTAAGTGTGTGCTTTTCAAATAACCAATTTCTATGTTCTATGTATGTGCTTTTCTAATCAAAAGCAAATCAAATCAAATGTTATTTCTCACATACACGTGTTTAGCAGATGTTATTGTGGTTGTAGCGAAATGCTTCTGTTTCTAGCTCTAAAAGTGTAGTCATGTCTAAAAAATGTCACAACAAGCTACCATTGCTACACTGCGATCATACATTTTCCAACTCTAGGGACATAATACTTCAAAAAAAATTGTCATGTGACATGGTTGGCCCAAGTGAGCCCGACCGACGCATCTAGCTCATGGATTAAAAAGAGAAACACATTAACAAGAACATTTCACTTTGAACGACTACCCTATCTACTGTCTGTTATAAACCCTAACTAATGACTGAAGGCTTCAGTGTTAAATTGAACATACATATTGCACCGTTCACAATCTTCTGTACATTATGTTCCAGTAAACGGGAGTCCATTCTACTCAGGAGCACTTCCACTTCTGTGGCCCTTTAAAGGCATTTACAGACGGTCCGCTGTGAGCCTCAAAGGTACCATTGACTTCAATGGGAGTAGGGCGGCGGATGGCAAAACGCAAGCAGTTTTGCAAGTGGCACGGTTCGTGGTGCTCGCTACCGTGATGGGCTTCAATGGGAGAAGGGCTGACCACAACCGGGACGGACGGTGCTATCCGGGTTCCTTGGGACGTCACTACAATAAACCCTAACCTTAACGCCTAGCCTTACCCTAACCTTAAACATTTTACATTTCAACTTCAATGGGGTATGGATGTCCCAAGGATCCCAGATAGTAGGAACCCAATCGGGAATGCTGCTCTCTACACAAGGTAGGCAGACTTTCTCACCTCGTCCATTTACCATGGCCAACCATTTACCATTGCTGTGCGTCGTGTCACAGTTAAAGGGGGTTCGATACTACTTAGTAGCACCTCTACTTTCCAAATCCACAGATTTACACCCCAAGCAGTGTAGCGGCTCATTCTGCAGCCCTTGAAGAATGGCAAATCAGACTCCTTTCCTGCAGTCAAATTACCTAGTGGAATGTTCCTAATAATTCGTAAACATTCTTTTTTTAAACCTGCCAAAAATCCGGTGTTTCTGTCAAACATGATTTGTTGTATTTCAGTCTTCTGTGTTGTATATAAAATGTAATATTGGGATGCAAACTCAAAATGGAATACATTTCTACTCGAATCTGAAATAGCCCACGTTAACATATGTAGCTTAAGAAAAAAAGGTTTGTGAAATCAATCATTTGCTAGTAACAGATGACATTCATATTCTGACAATCTCTGAAACTCACTTAGATAATAGCTTTGATGATACAGTGGAAGCAATACATGGTTATAACATTGACATAAATGCCAAAGGTGGTATTACTGTTTACATTCAGAACCACATTTCTGTAAAGCTTAGAGAGGATCTCATGTGAAATACTATTGAAGTAATATGGCTACAGGTTCATCTGCCTCACCAAAAGCCCATTCAGGTTAGAAGCTGCTATATATGACCAAGTGCTAACAGTCATTATCTGGATAACATGTGTGAAATGCTTGATAATGTATGTGATATCAACAGAGAGGTATATTTTCGGGGTGATTTAAATATTGACTGGCTTTCATCAAGCTGCCCACTCAAGAAAAAGCTCAACACTGTAACTAGTACCTGCAACCTGGTACAGGTTAATTTATCAGTCAACCTACCGGTGTAGTTACAAACAGTACAGGAATGAAATCATCAACATGTATTGATCACATCTTTACTAATTCTGCAGAAATGTGCTTTAAAGCAGTATCCAGATCCATCAGATGTAGCGATCACAATATAGTGGCCATATCTAGGAATACCAAAGCTCCAAAGGCTGGGCCTAATATAGTGTATGTTGTTGATGAAAATAATATTTGTTGGTCTGTGGTGTGTAATGAGGAGCAATCAGAAACTGCACTTGAAACATTTATGAAATTGCATATTCCAGTTACAAATAAGCATGCACCCATTAAGAAAATGACTGTAAAAACTGTTAAATCCCTGTGGAAAGATGAGGAATTGAAAAATGTATTGTTGAGAGGGATGAGACATAAGGAATGGCAAATAAGTTGAGTTGCACAACAGATTGGAAAACGTACTGCAAATGGAAAAATCATGTGACTAAACTGGATTAAAAAAGATGAAACTATACTATGAAACAAAGATAAATGACATAAATAATAATAGTAAAAAGCTTTGGAGCACCTTAAATTACATTTTGGGCAAAAATGCAAACTCAGCTCCATCATTCATTGAATCAGATGGCAATTCATCACGAAACCCACTGACATTGCCAATTACTTTAATGATTAGCAAACTTAAGTATGACATGCCAGCAACAAATGCTGACACTACACACATCCAAGTATAACTGATGAAATGATGAAAGACAAACATTGTAATTTTGAATTCCCTAAAGTGAGTGTGGAAGAGGTGGGAAAAGTATTGTTGTCTATCAACGATGACAAGCCACTTGGTCTGACAACTTTACTGAGAAAATTACTGAGGATAATAGCGGATTATATTGCCACTCCTATTCAATCTAAGCCTACTAGAAAGTGTGTACCCTCAGGCCTGGAGGTAGGGAAAAAGTAATTCCGCTACCCAAGAATAGTAAAGCTCCCTTTACTGGCTCAACTAGCGAACCAATCAGCCTGTTACCAATCCTTAGTAAACTTTTTTTTAAATTGTGTTTGTCCAGATACAATGCTATTTTACTGTAAACAAATTGACAACAGACTTTCAAGCACACTTATAGGGAATAACATTAAACAACTATAGCACCTACAGTACACAAATGACTGATGATTGGCTGAGAGAAATTGATGATAAAAAGATTGTGGGAGCTGTTTTGTTAGACTTTAGTGTTGCTTTTGACATTATCGATCATAGTCTGCTGATGGAGAAACATATCTGTTATGGCTTTGTACCCCCTGTTATTTTGTGGATAAAGATTTACCTATCTAACAGAACGCAGAGGGTGTTCTTTAATGGAAGCCTCTCTAACATAATCCAGGTAGAATCAGGAATTCCCCAGGGCAGCTGTCTAGGCCCCTTACTTTTGTCAATCTTTACTAATGACATGCCACTGGCCTTGAGAAAAGCCCGTGCCTGTCTCTATGTATGTGGATGACAGCACTATACATGTCAGTTACTACAGCGAGTGAAATCACTGCAAAGAGCTAACAAAGAGCTGCAGTTTCAGAATGGGTGGCAGAGAATAAGTTAGTCCTAAATATAAAATCATTCAATAAACCATAAACCTCAACTAAATCTTGTAATACATAATATGAAAATATAGTAAGTCGAGGTGAATAAACTTTTTGGAATAACCTGCTTGGATTGTAAACTGCTTGGATTGTAAACTGTCATGATCAAAACACATTGATACAACAGTAGCTAAAATGGGGAGTCATCTGTCCATAATAAAGCGCTATTCTGCCTTCTTAACAACACTGTCAATAAGGCAGGTACTACAGGCTCTAGTTTTGTCACACCTGGACTACTGTTCAGGAATTTTTGTTACTAAAGCACCTTATACCACCCACCACTGCGACCTGTATGCTCTAGTCGGCTGGCCTTCGCTACATATTCGTCGCCAGACCCACTGGCTCCAGGTCATCTACAAGTCCATGCTAGGTATAGCTCCGCCTTATCTCAGTTCACCGGTCACGATGGCAACACCCACCCGTAGCACGCGCTCCAGCAGGTGTATCTCACTGATCATCCCTAAAGCCAACACCTCATTTGGCCGCCTTTCGTTCCAGTTCTCTGCTGCCTGTGACTGGAACGAATTGCAAAAATTGCTGAAGTTGGAGACTTTTATCTTCCTCACCAACTTTAAACATCTGCTATCTGAGCAGCTAACCGATCGCTGCAGCTGTACATAGTCTATCGGTAAATAGCCCACCCAATTTTACCTACCTCATCACCATACTGTTTTTATTTATTTACTTTTCTGCTCTTTTGCACACCAATCTCTCTCTACCTGTACATGACCATCTGATCATTTATCACTCCAGTGTTAATCTGCAAAATTGTAAATATTCGCCTACCTCCTCATGCCTTTTGCACACAATGTATATAGACTCTCTTTTTTTCTACTGTGTTATTGACTTGTTAATTGTTTACTCCATGTGTAACTCTGGGTTGTCTGTTCACACTGCTATTTGGCCAGATCGCAGTTGTAAATGAGACTTGCACCCTCAGAACTTGTTCTCAACTAAAGGTGAAAAAAATAAAAAATACAAAAATAAAATGTGGTTAGGTGCCACAGAATTACACTTGGCTCAGCACAGGGCAGCACGGCTGGCCCTTAAATGTACATGGAGAGCTAAAAGTAACAATATGCATGTAAATCTCTCATGGCTCAAAGTAGAAGAGAGATTGACTTCATCACTACTTGTTTTCGTAAGAAGTGACATGCTGAATTGCACCAAGCTGTCTGTTTAAACTACAAGCACACAGCCATGCATACCCCACAAGACATGCCACCAAAGGTCTATTCACAATCCCCAAGTCAAGAACCGACTATGAGAGGTGCACAGTACTCCATAGACCCATGGCTACATGGAACTCTATTCCACATCAGGTTTATTTTTTTATTTTTTTATTTTACCTTTATTTAACCAGGCAAGTCAGTTAAGAACACATTCTTATTTTCAATGACGGCCTGGGAACAGTGGGTTAACTGCCTGTTCAGGGGCAGAACGGGGGTTTGAACTCGCAACCTTCTGGTTACTAGTCCAACGCTCTAACCACTAGGCTACGCTGCCGCCCCAGTAGAATCCGATTTAAAAAACAGATAACAATACACCTTAATGGAACAGCGGGTAGTCTTAAGACACACACACACACAGGCAGACACACATAGACATGATGAGACACGCACTCTACACACACGTACATATGGATGTTGTATTGTAAGTATACGATGGTGGAGCAGTGACCTGAGGGAACACACTAAATGTATTGGGGAAAGTGTTTTGAAATGTAATGTCATGTAAATATTTTAAATTGTATATAAATGCCTTAATGTTGCAGGACCCCAGGAAGAGTAGACGCTGTCTTGCCAGGAACCAATGGGGATCCTTAATCAATACAAATTCAAATGGTACAGGTGTCTTATTTTTTAAAGCCCATGACCATGTGTGTGAGGTGTATACTTTGGTTTCAAAGTAGATTTGTTTAAGACTACCAAGAAACACTGTCTGACCCTGACTTAGCCCACTGCAGTAAAATGTTACATGCAGTATGTTTTTCATATTGGACATACATATTGGACCGTACATCATTTCCTGTACTTTGTCACAATAAAAGGTGGTCCTTTTTATTCAGGTGCACTGCTTTCCTTTTCCACAGACTTTACACCCCCAGCAGTGTGTAAACATACATGCTACAAATCCTACCCTATTGGGCTAATTGCTGTTCAAGGTAACCTTTGACCATCTGAAACGTATCTTATTTCAAGGATGAGATCTTTCCTATTCTTGCCATAAACCACTGCCTTGTTATTACAAATGAGAAAATCAAGACTGTGAATATAAAGTAGCTAATTTTCTAAGAAATTAACAAGAAGCAAAGTCCTCTAAATGAGCAGTAACATGCTGGGGATTTGGATTTTAGATTTGAAAAGCAGAATTGCTCCTGAGTAGAACGGATCCCCCTTTTACTGCGACACAATATACAGAAGATTGTGTACAGTTCAATACATGATAGGATTACACACAACAATATGTTTATCACATAATATCTTATAGACATACTTTGAATAATTATTTGTAATATAACTAGTGTAAAATGTATTGATAATTGTGTCAATGTTCCATCATTTTCACCCAACTGTTTTATTTACAAAGTACAAGAGACGGGACTTTTATTCTGAAGGATTCCTAAATTACCCGGAAAAGCTTAGTTAGTCTTGCCTGCTTCACAGCGATTGCAGTCTCAACGGAACAATCACTGATAAATTTTAAAAGGCTGCAGACCGATACAAACCTGCGCTTCTAAAATAATTTAAACTATTTTTTTTCCTGTTAAGACGTAGGTTATCGTTATATGGTTAAAAAAAACATTTCATGTAAATACAATTTAGATCGCTACCATTGATTATTCCGATTACATAAAACAAAGGCATTAACTAAAGCTTGCAGCTAATGCAAGCCAAATAGCTAGCTATGTTGGTAATGCTAGGCTAAATTGCTAGCTAGCTAACGTTATAAGGTAGATAGCTAGCTGGTTATGTTTGCCAGAGGTTGTAGACACGGACTTTAGCGTTGCTAATGCTGACTAGCTCGCTAGAAACCACGGGCAGGAACGTTAGAACATCCTCGCTAGAAAAGCACAAATAACTTACACTTCAACGAGCTGTATTTATTATGTTCTATATAGCCAGGAGGCGTATTTAGCTAACTGTTATGTAGCCAACGTTATACTCCGCATGATGGGTAGCTGGATTAAATGTTTATTGTGGATCAGATAATCAATCTTTTTTTTCTCTTCTCAAGATCCTGAGCCGAGGTATCGTCGATAGTCTTTTCTGCAAGCAACCACGGACAGTTAACGTTAGCTAACACGTTACTGAACACAACGCCGGGATGTTTAACCCACACCACCACCAACACCACCAACAGCACCAACAACAGCAACAGTTTCACCATCATCTGCGGCAGCTTCAGCAACTGTTCCAGCACCAGCCCCCGCCGCCTCCTCCACCACAACCCCAACCCCCTCCATCGCACCATGTTCCACATCACCATCAAAGAGGACGGTAAAGAAATGCGAACTCGAGGTCGTGGATATAAGGCCCTAAATCTGACTTGTTAGCAACAGCTTCTAAAATCAGACAAGCAGTAATATGTTTAGCTTGGGATTACATTTGCCAGGGGCGCGTTCAGTCAAATATGATCTAGATATATCTTCCTCTGGTTCAGTTCATTCAACGTTGCCTAACTGTTTTAGACAAGCTTTCCCAAAACGCTGAAAACCATTCTACAGGGGGCTGCATTCAGTACAAGAGAAGGGCGTTTAATAATACGGAAAAGACTCTACTGAACAACCTGTTCAAGAACGGTGTGATTACGGTGGCCCAGAGGGAGATGTGTTTGTTGTGTGCTGCATTTAGTTTTGGGATTTAAAATGGTCACACACATATTGATCAGGCCACACCCACCAAACGGGAGTAGAAGTACCTCCAAAGGCTGGGTTGTAATCATTAAACCAAAGCAAACAGTTGCAACATAAGCAAGTTGATAGTGGACAAATTCAGATAGGCCCCTCATTTGATTCCTCGTGAATAAACCCACGTTGAAGAACAGTGCGCACCATTTTGGGGAAACTTGTTGTTCAGTACCAATGGATGCTGCTGTGGGGAGGAAGGCTTATAAACCTGCATTGCTTGCTGTTTGGGGTTTTAGGCTGGGTTTCTGTTTTTCACTTTGTGGCAACGGTTGATGTAAAAAGGGCTTTATAAATACATTTGATAATAATGGCTGGAACGGCACCAATTGAATGGCAAACGCATGGAAACCATGAGTTTGATGTATTTGATACCATCCCACAGATTTTGCTCCGGCCATTACCACGAGCCCATCCTCTCCAATTAAGGTACCACCTGTGTAGAGTACCAACCGGCAGGCGACGTAGCAAACGTTGAATCCAACTGAATGTACCCCAGGATTATGTTCAGCGTGACAGAACTGTGTGAAACAGTGAATTCACACAGTTATGTCGTAGGCCACATATTGCCACACACACCCACCAAACAAGAGCAAATATACCTCATAGGCTGAAGAACGGTGGGCATCGTTTTAGGGAAATGCAACAAACTGTCACACTACTTAGCAAAAGTTTAAGCACCCCGGTATCAAAGACCATTTTTAAATAAAGAGGCCTAGAAACTCCTAATCCGATAGAAATCTCCGATCACGCTTGTAGACGATGTCATGGCGACGTAAGTCGGCTAAGTTCATGAGCAGAAACACGGTCATCTTGTGCTGAACTGCACATGTGCAGGCCGTTTAATCAAAGTCACTCAAACGTGTCAGTTTGTCACTTTCACAAGGTTGTAGTACACTTTCAGCTACTTAAGACATTGGCCCGAATCTAGGTTTAGCTAGTGCTGAGTAATTTTTGTGTTTTTTGAGGTAGTTTCGGTTCGATAATAAAAACATTATCACGGTTTTTGATTTCAATACAAATGTTTTACTTTAAATGCACTATGCATTTTGTGGGTTGAATGCTGAACAACGCAAAATTAAACGATTCGTAATATGTCGCATGATGGTAGTGACTGCCCATTAGTGCTTATCAATTATTAACCATCATTTATTCACATTACAGTTGTGTATATCACATTTGTTTTATTTGATGAGTTTATTTCATTCCAACTCATCTCATCTCTAGAGCTGCTGTCTGACAAAAATCGCTATTTTTAGTAGTTCATCAAAATAAATAAGGCATACTTTTATGACTGCTGAATGCCAACTATCAATCACTTAATTGTGTATTTTCAGGTAGAGATAGCTCGTGAAGCAACTGCTCTCTATCCCTCTCAGTCGTGCATTCTTCTCTCCATCTCCGTGTCTGCTCCACACAGTCTGGACCAGTAGACGTACAATGGATTATGGTCATTGTAGTTAATTACCATGTTTTCTGCGCTGAACTATGTCTAATATTGTTGGAAACTACAACTTGCTATTACATTGCACAGTTCGGGCTTGTGCTGTTTGATCGCTAGGGAAACTGCTTTGCGCTGACAGAAGGGGGGAAAAAACAGAACAAAATGGAATTCAAATAATTGATTGATGTCTGTCAATTAGTTGTTTAACAAACGAAAAAATAACTAACATTTTGGTTAATCACTCAGCATTAGGTTTTGCCATTTAGATGTTGAGAAAATGAACTAAAGGCACATTTTTCACTTCTCCTATTGACTTGTCAAACCCCGGTTTGGTATGCTTCGTGATGCGTTCCCGGAAGTATCACGATATTGGGCCTCTGGGTTTAGAAACTCTGTGCCCGTATGTTTGCTTCCGTCAGGTGGGTGTGGTGGGGTGTGGCCTGACCATGTGTGTGACCATTTGCAAAACTTTTGCAGCACCCCCCCCCCCTCTAATTCTATTTAATTAAACGTTGCTCACGTTTCTGTCCTGCTGAACGCACCTCACATTGTCTTTGTATGAATAGTATTTGTTATTGAAAATTACACTGGCCAACTGTTCCAAACTCTGTGGCTGTATTATGTTTAGATATAAATACTGCTTTGTAATTAATGCCCATTGGCTCTGTGGCTTTGTGATCACCAGGGCCATGGCTGGACCAGGCCCTGCTCCTCCTCCACCTCCCCATATGGTCAACCTGGCTGCCCAGGCCACCATCATTGCCCCCAACCCAATGTTACAAGGGGCTCTAATGATGCAGCAGATGCAAGGTGAGAGCATTTCAGAATGTCAGCAAATGTACAGACAAGTAGATTGACATATGTTTCCAATATGGTATCACATCTTTATATCTACGTCGCTGGTGTGTACGTGCAAAAGGGCTCCCGGGTGGCGCAGCGGTCTGAGGCACTGCATCTCAGTGTAAGAGGCATCACTGCAGATACCCTGGTTTGATTCTTGGCTCTATCACAACCGGCCATGATTGGGAGTCCCATAGGGCAGCGCACAATTGGCTCAGCATCCTTTCGGGTTAGGACTTGGCCGGGGTAGGCCGTCATTGTAAATAAGAATTTGTTCTAAACTGAGTTGCCTAGTGAAATAAAGGTTAAATAAAATAAATAAATATTAAAAGCTGTATGGGTCTCTGCACTGTTAACATTGATTTGGTGTTCCTTATCGCTACAAAGGCCACCTGATAGAAACTATGACCCCATTTAGATCTTTCTCCTCATACTCATCCGCCTCTCCCACCTCTCTCCTCCCCTCATACTCATCCCCCATCTCCGCCTCTCCCACATCTCTCCTTCCCTCATACTCATCCCCCATCTCCACCTCTCCCACCTCTCTCTCCTTCCCTCATACTCATCCCCCATCTCTGCGTCTCCCACCTCTCTCCCACCCCTCTCTCCTTCCCTCATACTCATCACCCATCTCCACCTCTCCCACCTCTCTCTCCTTCCCTCATACTCATCCCCCATCTCTGCCTCTCCCACCCCTCTCCTTCCCTCATACTCATCCCCCATCTCTGCCTCTCCCACCTCTCTCTCCTTCCCTCATACTCATCCCCCATCTCTGCCTCTCCCACCTCTCTCCTTCCCTCATACTCATCCCCCATCTCCACCTCTCTCTCTCCTTCCCTCATACTCATCCCCCATCTCTGCCTCTCCCACCTCTCTCTCCTTCCCTCATACTCATCCCCCATCTCTGCCTCTCCTTCTCTGCCTCTCCCACCTCTCTCCTTCCCTCATACTCATCCCCCATCTCCACCTCTCCCACCTCTCTCTCCTTCCCTCATCCCCCCATCTCTGCATCCCCCATCTCTGCCCCTCTCCCACCCCCATCTCTGCTCCTTCCCTCATACTCATCCCCCATCTCTGCCTCTCCCACCCATCTCTCCTTCCCTCATACTCATCCCCCATCTCTGCCTCTCCCACCCATCTCTCCTTCCCTCATACTCATCCCCCATCTCCACCTCACCCACCTCTCTCTCCTTCCCTCATACTCATCCCCCATCTCCACCTCACCCACCTCTCTCTCCTTCCCTCATACTCATCCCCCATCTCTGCCTCTCCCACCCCTCTCCTTCCCTCATACTCATCCCACCTCTCTCCTTCCCTCATACTCATCCCCCATCTCTGCCTCACCCACCTCTCTCTCCTTCCCTCATACTCATCCCCCATCTCTGCCTCTCCCACCCCTCTCTCCTTCCCTCATACTCATCCCCCATCTCCGCCTCTCCCACCTCTCTCCTTCCCTCATACTCATCCCCCATCTCCGCCTCTCCCACCTCTCTCCTTCCCTCATACTCATCCCCCATCTCTGCCTCACCCACCTCTCTCCTTCCCTCATACTCATCCCCCATCTCTGCCTCTCCCACCCCTCTCCTTCCCTCATACTCATCCCCCATCTCTGCCTCTCCCACCTCTCTCTCCTTATTTCTCTGGCTTTCCAGGTAGCATGCGTGGCTTTACAGCGAGCGGGCAGCAGTTCACCCAGTTCTTTGCTGCGGGGGCCCGGTCCTCTCTCCTGGGGCCTGTACCCATGGGCATGTCCATGAAGAATCCCCACATGGGCTTCCCTGCCCGACACTACCATCCCCACACCCGCTACTACAACAACAACAATGTAATCACAACCTCTATTTCATTATGGAGAACTACAAGGCACTTGAGCAGCCACTCTGAGCAGTTTCTGGTTGAGTTTTAGTCTGAGTTGTTAAGATTGCTGTGATTGTCTTGAAACTGTGGGACAATGCTATGAGGCTTAAAGGGGAAATCCACTCAAACTATCTTTCTGTATTTTTTTTCATTAGTCCACTGTTTGATACATTGCCAAAATGTTTTGCGTGTCAGCAGTCAAGTTTTCAAGATATTGGACTTTCAAGAAGCAAAGTGTACCTGCAACATCATGATTAGGCAAAATGCGTATTCAGGGTATTCGCAAAGTATTCAGACGTTTCCACGTTTTCTTATGTCACAGCCTTATTCTAAAATCGATGAGGGAAAAAACTATTTCATCTAATAATGACAAAACAAAAACATTTCCGTAAGTATTCAGACCATTTACTCAGTACTTTTCTGCAGCATCTTTGGCAGCGATTACAGCCTCGAGTCTGCTTGGATATGACGCTACAAGCTTGGCACACCTGTATTTGGAGAGTTTCTCCCATTCTTCTCTGCAGATCTTCTCAAGCTCTGTCAGGTTGGATGGGGAGTGTCGCTGCACATCAATGTTCAGATCTCTCCAGAGATGTTGGAATGGGTTCTAGTCCTGGCTCTGGCTGTACATTCAAAGACTTGTCCTGAAGCCACTCCTACTTTGTCTTGGCTGTGTGCTTAGGGTCGTTGTCCAGTTGGAAGGAGAACCTTCGTTCCAGTCTGAGGTCCTGAGCTCTCTGGGCTCTCTGGATCAGGTTTTCATCCAGGATCTCTCTGTACTTTGCGCCGTTCATCTTTCACTTTTATATGCCATTTAGCAGACGCTTTTATCCAAAGCGACTTACAGTCATGTGTGCATACATTCTACGTATGGGTGGTCCCGGGAATCGAACCCACTAACCTGGCGTTACAAGCGCCATGCGCCATGCTCTACCAACTGGGCTACAGAAGGACCACTTGATCTTGATTAGTCTCCCAGTCCCTGCCGCTGAAAAACATCCCCACAGCATGACGCTGCCACCACCATTCACCGGAGGGATGGTGCCAGGTTTCCTCCAGACGTGCCGCTTTGCATTCAGCCCAAAGAGTACAATCTTGGTTCCATCAGACCAGAGAATCTTGTTTCTCATGGTCTGAGAGTCTTTAGGTGCCTTTTGGCAAACTCCAAGCAGGCTGTCATGTGCCTTTTACTGAGGAGTGGCTTCCTTCTGGCCACTCTACCATAAAGGCCTGAATGTATAGCAAAGGGTCTGAATACTTAAATATGGTTTTTCTGTTTTTTATTTTTAATACATTTGCATTGTTTTTCGCTTTGTCATTATAGTGTGTGTTGATAAAGACCTTTTTTATTTAAGCCGTTTTAGAATAAGGCTGTGAAGGGATCTGAATCATTTCCGAATGCACTATTCTACTGAAATGCTCAAATAACACTTCTTAGTCCTCTATACCTGTTTCACACGTTAACTGTTGCTGATTGCTGAGGGAGCAGTTGATTGGTTGATCAAATGGCTCACCCTGTCCATGTAGGACTATGCTTCACGGTACCCGGATAGAAAGAGGGAGCAGAGAGCCGGGGGGAGCACAGATAACCAACCTGCAGCCAGCAGGACCCTGCCCAATGACAAGACTCTCAAAGGTAAGACCGTACCTGAGCACTCAGCGCCTGCTAGCAACGCCTGCTGGCAACGCCTGCTAGCAACGCCTGCTAGCAACGCCTGCTAGCAACGCCTGCTAGCACTAGTGTTAATTTGGTGTCTTTCCTTTAGAGCTTGTGAAATCTCAGACGCATGAAAAGGTTTTTTTTTTTTTTTTTTCCTATGTCTCCTTCTCTGTATGTTTTTTGAGTGGGTGTGAAACAGTCAATATGTGGTTGGAACAGTAGATAGCCTTGTGTCTCCCTCTCCCTGCAGATGGAGGAGTGGGAGGGCCAGGTGGACAGGCACGGCCCGCAGTGCAACCTGAGCCCAAGGAGCCAGCACTGAAGAAGCCGAGGACAGAGGGGTAAGTAACACTGTTTTGACTTTAGAGAATATCTCAAGGTCTAGAGCAGTTGGGCAGTTGTTTTGTTTACGTACCTATTCAGATTACACTTAACTGAGTATCCATGTGTTGAGATGAGTCCTTGGAGGGTAGCAGCTTGTAGTGACATGTATCCCCTCCCTGATCCTTTCTGTCTCAGGGCAGAGGAGACTGTGGAGCAGCCTCCGGAGACAGATGGGGTCCTAGGTGCAGCAGTGCATCAAAGCCCACCAGATGACAACCAGCTTGAAGGTGAGTGGTCTCGTATACCATCCTTCCACGCCTCCTCCTCCCACCCAGCTACAGCATTGGCCTTTCACATGTGGCCTGGTGGGACTAGTGCTTCCCTTATCTCACCTGGTCTCTCGCTTCCATGAACAGACTGTTTCATTCTGGAGGATGGGAGCACGGCTGGTCCAGAGGCACTTGAGGAAAGCAGAGCAGCCAAGGTGAGTTTTATAATCAGGCTTTACTGAAGACCAAACTGTCAGTGTGATGCTAGATCAGACAGATGGCACCTGATTTCTGCTCCCAAAGTGATATCATGACCTGCTTTAAGGGCCCCTCCCTGTGTATGTGCAGGTCCAGAGTGGTGTGTCGGCCATGCCAGCCTCTGAGCAGCTGAGTGGTGAGCGCCAGGCATTTACACCAGGCCTAAAGGACATGGCAGAGGGCAAGGCTGCCTCAGGGGTATTGGAAGGAGGGCAGGAAGAGGGCAAGGAGGGGGTTGATGCTGCAAACAAGTTCTATTGCTACATCTGCACTATCACCTGTCACAACCAGCAGGTAGCGCAAACACACACACACACCCTGGGGTGTAGAGTGAAATGTGTTTGCTTTTGGATGGTCCAAGGCAAGCACTCAGCTCGACGTATCTGACAGAGGAATCACTCTACCTCATCTCTCTGTATCGCTCTCTCCATCTCTCTCTGTATCGCTCTCTCTCCATCTCTCTGTATTGCTCTCTCCATCTCTCTCTGTATTGCTCTCTGTATCGCTCTCTCCATCTCTCTCTGTATCGCTCTCTCCATCTCTCTCTGTATCGCTCTCTCTCCATCTCTCTCTGTATTGCTCTCTCCATCTCTCTGTATCGCTCTCTGTATCGCTCTCTCTCCATCTCTCTGTATCGCTCGCTCTCTGTATCACTCACTCTGTATCGCGCTCTCCATCTCTTTCTGTATCGCTCGCTCTCTGTATCGCTCTCTCTCCCTCTCTCTGTATCGCTCGCTCTCTGTATCGCTCTCTCTCCCTCTCGCTGTATCGCTCTCTCTCCCTCTCTCTGTATCTCTCTCTCTCTGTATCGCTCTCTCTCCCTCTCTCTGTATCTCTCTCTCTCCATCTCTCTCTGTATCGCTCGCTCTCTGTATCGCTCTCTCTCCCTCTCTCTGTATCGCTCGCTCTCTGTATCGCTCTCTCTCCGTATCGCTCTCTCTCCCTCTCTCTGTATCGCTCGCTCTCTGTATCGCTCTCTCTCCCTCTCGCTGTATCGCTCTCTCTCCCTCTCTCTGTATCGCTCTCTCTCCATCTCTCTGTATCGCTCGCTCCCTCTCTGTATCGCTCTCCCTCTCTGTATCGCTCTCTCTCCCTCTCGCTGTATCGCTCTCTCTCCCTCTCGCTGTATCGCTCTCTCTCCCTCTGCTGTATCGCTCTCTCTCCCTCTCGCTGTATCGCTCTCTCTCCCTCTCGCTGTATCGCTCTCTGTATCGCTCTCTCTCCCTCTCTCTGTATCGCTCTCTCTCCATCTCTCTCTGTATCGCTCTCTCTCCATCTCTCGCTGTATCGCTCTCTCTCCATCTCTCGCTGTATCGCTCTCTCTCCATCTCTCGCTGTATCGCTCTCTCTCCATCTCTCGCTGTATCGCTCTCTCTCCCTCTCTCGCTGTATCGCTCTCTCTCCATCTCTCGCTGTATCGCTCTCTCCCTCTCTCGCTGTATCGCTCTCTCTCCATCTCTCGCTGTATCGCTCTCTCTCCATCTCTCGCTGTATCGCTCTCTCTCCATCTCTCGCTGTATCGCTCTCTCTCCATCTCTCGCTGTATCGCTCTCTCTCCATCTCTCGCTGTATCGCTCTCTCTCCATCTCTCGCTGTATCGCTCTCTCTCCATCTCTCGCTGTATCGCTCTCTCTCCATCTCTCGCTGTATCGCTCTCTCTCCATCTCTCGCTGTATCGCTCTCTCTCCATCTCTCGCTGTATCGCTCTCTCTCCATCTCTCGCTGTATCGCTCTCTCTCCATCTCTCGCTGTATCGCTCTCTCTCTCTCGCTCTCTCTCGCTGTATCGCTCTCTCTCCATCTCTCTCCATCTCTCGCTGTATCGCTCTCTCCATCTCTCGCTGTATCGCTCTCTCTCCCTCTCGCTGTATCGCGCTCTCTCTCCATCTCTCGCTGTATCGCGCTCTCTCTCCATCTCTCGCTGTATCGCGCTCTCTCTCCATCTCTCGCTGTATCGCTCTCTCTCTCCATCTCTCGCTGTATCGCTCTCTCTCCATCTCTCGCTGTATCGCTCTCTCTCTCCATCTCTCGCTGTATCGCTCTCTCTCTCCATCTCTCGCTGTATCGCTCTCTCTCTCCATCTCTCGCTGTATCGCTCTCTCTCTCCATCTCTCGCTGTATCGCTCTCTCTCCATCTCTCGCTGTTTCGCTCTCTCTCCATCTCTCGCTGTTTCGCTCTCTCTCTCTCTCGCTGTATCGCTCTCTCTCCATCTCTCGCTGTATCGCTCTCTCTCCATCTCTCGCTGTATCGCTCTCTCTCCATCTCTCGCTGTATCGCTCTCTCTCCATCTCTCGCTGTATCGCTCTCTCTCCATCTCTCGCTGTATCGCTCTCTCTCCATCTCTCGCTGTTTCGCTCTCTCTCCATCTCTCGCTGTATCTCTCTCCCATCTCTCGCTGTATCGCTCTCTCCATCTCTCGCTGTATCGCTCTCTCTCCATCTCTCGCTGTATCGCTCTCTCCATCTCTCGCTGTATCGCTCTCTCTCCATCTCTCGCTGTATCGCTCTCTCTCCCTCTCGCTGTTTCGCTCTCTCTCCATCTCTCGCTGTTTCGCTCTCTCTCCATCTCTCGCTGTTTCGCTCTCTCTCCCTCTCGCTGTTTCGTCTCTCTCTCTCCCTCTCGCTGTTTCGCTCTCTCTCCCTCTCGCTGTATCGCTCTCTCTCCCTCTCTCGCTGTTTCGCTCTCTCTCCCTCTCGCTGTTTCGCTCTCTCTCCCTCTCTCGCTGTTTCGCTCTCTCTCCCTCTCTCGCTGTATCGCTCTCTCTCCATCTCTCGCTGTATCGCTCTCTCTCCCTCTCGCTGTATCGCTCTCTCTCCATCTCTCGCTGTATCGCTCTCTCTCCATCTCTCGCTGTATCGCTCTCTCTCCATCTCTCGCTGTATCGCTCTCTCTCCATCTCTCGCTGTATCGCTCTCTCTCTCTCGCTGTATCGCTCTCTCTCCATCTCTCGCTGTATCGCTCTCTCTCCATCTCTCGCTGTATCGCTCTCTCTCCATCTCTCGCTGTATCGCTCTCTCTCCATCTCTCGCTGTATCGCTCTCTCTCCATCTCTCGCTGTATCGCTCTCTCGCTGTATCGCTTTCTCTCCCTCTCTCGCTGTTTCGGTCTCGCTGTATCGCTCTCTCTCGCTGTATCGCTCTCTCGCTCTCTCTCCCTCTCGCTGTATCGCTCTCTCGCTCTCTCTCCCTCTCGCTGTATCGCTCTCTCTCCCTCTCGCTGTATCGCTCTCTCTCCCTCTCGCTGTATCGCTCTCTCGCTGTTTCTCTCTCTATCCCTCTCGCTGTATCGCTCTCTCTCCCTCTCGCTCCATTTATTTTTTGTCTTTAGGACTTCCAGAGTCACATGAACAGCCTGGTCCACCAGCAGAGGATGATGGAGATCCAACACATGTCCAGTGCCTGTCTGGTCACCTTGATGCCCCGCGTCCAGGAGTCACTGCAGGGAGGCTGCAGGGACAGCTCCTTCAGGGACGGGTCAGTACTAATGCACGTCATTAGACACCATACGGATGAAAACTGACCCAAATAGGAAGGGTCTGTCTAAACTTGTCCAATAAGAAACACTTGTTTTCCTTTTCCATTGCAAAATGTTTTGCTACGGTCTATGAATACGACCCTGATGGTCCTCAGAGCTGTGTGTGTTTAACACAGAGAGAAGAGACCCGGCCTGCAGCGTTGGTGTGCCACCTGCCAAATCCACTACACCAGTACAGTCATGGACCACCGCAGGACCAATGAGCACAAGCTGACCAGCCGCACCTCCAACCCCTCCTGTACTGTCTGCAAGAGGCACTTCAGGAGCCCACTCCTGTTCCTGGAGCACATGCAGTCCCAGGAGCACAAGCAGAGAGTTGGCGAGGTGTGTCCGCCGGTCTACTCACCTCTGCCTCGGCAGCTTGTAAATCCATTCAATTGATTACCTTTCTTGCGTCCCAGATGGCGCCCTATTCCTTATATAGTGCACTAACTAGGGAATAGGGTGCCATTTGGGACGCAACCAGTGTCAGCTATTTCCCTCCCCCCTCTTATTCACTGTTCTGTGCTCCTCCCACGACAGCTTCGGGAGGAGGGAGGGCCAGCGGCCTTAGCTGAACTGGTTGCCATGGACGAACAGGGCTGTTTTGTAGATGACGGAGATGAGGAGGGGGGGGAAGAGGACGAGGAAGATGGTGACCAAAGCAGCTCCCATGGAAAGGTTAGGCATCTGCTCGTACATGCTTTGTCGTTCCTCGCTCTTTCTCCCACATTCACTTTGTCACAGGATCTATACTAGAGACATTTTGAAGTGTTCTCCATGGAACTTCTGTGTGTGTTGGTTTCCATCTGTTTGGTCATGTATGTGTTTGGTGTGGCAGGAGGGCTGGCCTACCCAGATGGAGGTGGCTTTACTGGAGGACATAGATGAAGATGAGGAATATGACCCTGACACGGTGTACGGTGAGTGACACACTCTACCAGGGGTCATTGTTTTTTTTTATCTCACCTTTATTTAACCAGGTAGGCCAGTTGAGAACAAGTTCTCATTTGCAACTGTGACCAGGCCAAGATAAAGCAAAGCAGTGCGACAAAAACAACAACACAGAGTTACACATAAACAAACATGCAGTCAATAACACAATAGAAAAATGTATGTACAGTGTGTGCAAATGTAGAAGAGTAGGGAGGTAAAGGCAATAAATAGGCCATGGAGGTGAAATAATTACAATTTTAGCATTAACAGTGGAGTGATAGATGTGCAAGTAGAGATACTGGGGCGCAAGAGGATAAGTAACAATATGGGGATGAGGTAGTTGGGTGGGCTATTTACAAATTGGCTGTGAACAGGTACAGTGATCAGTAAGCTGCTCTGACAGCTGATGCTTAAAGTTAGAGAGGGAGATTTTTTTGCAATTCGTTCCAGTCATTGGCAGCAGAGAACTAGAAGGAAAGGCGGCCAGAGTAAGTGTTGGCTTTGGGGATTGTCTCACCACACACCAGTCATGGACTTGAAAAGCCATTTCGAATCAATCATTTTTCTGTTCATGTTATTTGTATATTGCACATTATGATTTTGTCATGTGCCATTCCATTTTCATTGACTAACAGTACCTCTCTCTGCTCATCTCCCAGGTTCAAGCTTTGTGGTTCCCGTGGCTGGGTTCCTCTGTAGAATCTGCCAGCACTTCTACCATTTTGAGTCTTCAGCCCGCCACTCGCACTGCAAGTCACTCAAACACTTTGAGAACCTCAAGGTTGGTTGATTAATCGCACGTACTGTGTATGAGTTAAGACCCTACCCCCACAACATTTACGGGTTTGCCTACGGTTGTCTGTCTATTGCAGTCATCGCCGTTAAATCCTATACGCTTGTGCCTTCTCTCCCTTACAGAAGTACAGGGCCTTGCGTAGCCAGAAGGATGGGACATTGGAACCTACTCCCGTGGACGGAGATGCAGAGTGTGACAGTAACCACAGCCTGCCTTCAGAGGTCCTCGGCAGCCCTGCCTTACTGCCGCCCACCACCGCGCTGAGGCCCTCTCAGCCCTGCCCTCAACCCCAGGACAACACTCCCTCAGCCTCATCTTTATCCCAGCAGCACCTCGCCACTACCAGCACCCCTACCACCACCAGCACGAAGGGGACCCTGGGCCAAGCCACCCCAGAGCAGCAAAGCCTCGCCGGGCCTGAGGACAAGGAGGAGGAGCCAACCCTAGACCTAGGACCAGTCACAGAAGACACAGAGGAGGAGCCAGTCACGGGAGAGACTGAAGAGGAGGCAGCTGCCCAAGAGGAGAAGCTGGGCGACGGGAACGCGAAGGGGGGATCCAAAAGAAGGTCTGGGAGGACAACACAGAGACGTTGAGAGAGTGGAAGAAAAAGATGATATCCAGTACAATCGCTACCCTAGGACAGGGTCGGTTAGTTTGGGACAGGATCCCCCACCTCCTTTTCTGTATAGTTCAATGGACCAAGAAAAGAACACCCTGGCAACTCAAAACCAGGGGTCCTCCTGGCATACCTCGGCGTTTCATTTTTTTTTTTTTTACAACACAACCACAACTAGATACAGATGTATTTCTAACAGGCGTTCAGCTAAACCTGACCGAAGAGGAGAACCGTCAGTGAAACAACGTGTGGACGTTTTGTGTTTCTATCATAAAGTGTTAAGAGTCAAGTGAAAACACAGGTCAAGCTTAGTTCAACAACACGTTGTGTTCAATCTAACTCCGTAACACATTGTAGCCACGTTTAGGAAGGAAGTGGTGTTGTTTTAGTCCAGGCATTTCCCATAAAGCTAACAATGCTTTGTCAAGCTTTTAGTGAGACTTAGAATGTAGCATTTTAGCAGTTGACTTTTATCTGAAGAACAAAAAAAATGTGAGGGGGGGGGGGAACTAAACGTTTAAAAAGTAAACTGTACTTTTGTTTGAATGTCGAGTAACGATGACCCTTGATTTGATCCTAGCTTTGTTGAAGTGTTACTGTCCTTGACATTTTTTTTTTTACACAAACTGAACTGTAATGGAGATTTCTTGGGATGTGTTAGCAGGCGAAAGGGTTAGGTTAGAGGTTCAAAGGGGATAAGTCCCAACTGCTTTGTCTATTCTGCTCAGATACAGTGTGAGCTACTGTTTTCCCATCATCACTGTACTACTAAAGTCATTCTGACTTGTTTAGCTCTTTAACCCCGTGGTTGAGGAAACTCTGCCTAAATCCCACTGGTGTTGCGCCTAAGTTGCACATGAACCTGCAAAAGGCTGAGCTATTAGCTCATATGGCTTTGTCAAGACTGGGAGATTTTTTTTTAGGTCAGTAGTGTTTCTGCAATGTTAGGAAGCAGTACATGCTTTTAGTGAGCCTTAGAATGTAGCTTCTCTTACTGAAAGTCTCATAATGTTGTGAAAGTGCTGGAGTAGACAAATCCTAAGACCATAAACAGTTCGTTTAGAGTTGGCTGAGAAAAGATTATCTTTGCCATAGATTGTTCTCCTATGAGAACCAGTTTTATGCAAAGGTAAGTGATCACTTATATTTTCCCTCAGTTGTGAGCATTAGGTCTACCTGTTGATATGATGGGTGGATTTCCAAAGCCTGTCACCCCAATTTAATATTTACAATTTCAAATGTCCTGCAATGTTGCATTAACATAGTTTACACATCACAACACAAACGTGACACTAAAAGAGTTGAGTAGTTTTGTGCTTGTTTTCCAACCTTTTAAATTGCGTTGTTACTTAGTTATTTTTTCCCCCACCCACATCTTGTACGCTCCAGTACACTTGACTAGTAGAGTCGTTTTCATTGGAGTAGAATTGTCCGTACAGGAATTGCATGGCAGTGTTGTCACCTTTCAACTGGGTAACCTAACATCAAGGTTATCAACACCAATGAAGTGGAATGATAGGACTTTTGAGTTTTTCCTAACCATGAGACATGCCTGGGTGAAGCTCGGGGCCCTAACTGGTCAGGAAAAACTCTTGGCCCCTGGCATGGAGAATTAAGTGTCTTTCCCCCAGTGATAGTCAATTAGTGAAGCAGACTAGCAGTTAAAGAAACTGATAACCAGCAGCTCTGATTTTGAAGAGCACCAACAGAAGGAATGGAATGATTCATCCGCCTGTGATCTCAAATTGAATATGATTTGTCACAGGCGCCGAATACCAAGGGTGTCGACTTCAGTGAAATGCTCATCAGCCCTTCCAAACAATGCAGTTAGAAATAGTCCACATGAAGAATACAATACACAAGAATGGAGATCTATTCATGGTCCATCACAAGACATGGATAGGCATTTGTCACAGATCTACTGGTGAGGAGACTTCTCTAACTGAATATAGGATGTTTAAGTTGTAGACAGAACTACACAAAACTAAAAAGTAATGTAGCACTGCACAGATAAGTCACCAATCACAGCAGGTGGAAATAGCCACTTTGATTCCTTGGAAGAAGAAAATAATCTTTCCCTTCCAGATTGTACTTTAAGTGAATGGCCAGTTTTATTAGTTAACCTGCACAGAGGAAGAGCAGATACATATTGGTTTTGATGAAGGTAAGCGCAGTTGTCTGCAAGATTATCTGGTTCCGGTCCCACTGAAATATTACAGGACCAGAGCGTGATGAAAATGGTCATTTAAGAGACATTTCAAAGCTGTATGTTTCTTAATGTATTTTTATTCAACAAATGACAAACTCGGATGAACAAAATAGTTGTTTTCTAGCAGCTAGAAGTTTCTTGTATTTTTTGGGGGATGTTTTCTGTATTGGGTTCCTTTTAATTTATAAATAAAATATGACTATAGCCTCACTCGAATATATCACACCTGTTCATTGTTTGAAATGTTTTAGAGAGCTAGTGCTTTTAAGTTAACAATTCTCAAGATGTCACACTCAGTAACATGAAATATACTGTATTTATACCTGGCTAACAAAAACATAATAGGAAAAAGTGGAACACAGCACAAAACATTAATCTCTTCTTGCACATCACTGAAAAACATTGACCAATGAAAGTCACGTAATTTGGAATATTGTATTATTGCTGTAAAGGTAGTTTCCCCACAAAGAGGTAAATATTGACTACAAACAACCAGTTATGTCAATCAATGAGCTCATTCCACATGCTTTCACCCCATACCAAGCACACGGATAAATGCGTACTATTGTATCAATTGAGGACTGTATACAGGTAGCTAAACATCAGTATACATCGTATGTGATGGTGGATACGTGTTGGCATAAAGTAATCACTTCAACACACAGAATGAACTGTCAGCTTTTGGATAATTTACCTTCCCCTGTGAAGAACCATTTTAAGATTTCAACAGCAGAGTGTGGATTCATAAGCACTACATGTAAGGGACAGAAAAGGACTAACCCTATTCACACTTATCTAAGTGTCGACACACCACACAGAAACACTTGAGGAAATATGCTCATATAGATGGAAGGAATGTTGTTGATTTGTATGAGAAGATCTCTAATCAAGCTTTGTCCTCTCACTCTCCGCCCTTCTCCCCTTCAGTGGCTGGAGAATCCTGGTCTGGGAACAATTTCTCCTCTCCTGGGGGTGTAGCAGTGGTCAGCTGACCTCTGAACTCCTGCCTGGCCTGCCGGTTAGACTCCAACAGTTCATGTAGTTTGCCATTCAGGGAGTCGTTGCGTTCCTCCAGGTCATCCAGGCAGGAGTTGATCTGATCCAGCATAGTGTTGATGGCTGCATACTCTGCCAAACAAGAGTGATGTGAGAACAGAGACGATGCAAGTCCTAACAGACAAATACAGGCACTCTTTTGACTTACCTATGTAGACAGCGGAGAATGAGAATACACACACACAGTATCCCTTAGTCACAGGTGAAGAGATGACGCTAGATGGTGTATGATGACATTGACATCTGAAACATACCAGTATTACCTTCTTCGTTGAATTCATCTTCATCCTCAATGATGCCATCGTCACTTGGGATGTTAGGATCTCCATTTGGTCCAGACATATTGTTGCTTACGTATAATTAACTACACTAAAATGAAATAGGGAAGGATGCGTTAGCTAGCTAGACATAGCCCATAGCATTGATAGTAGCTAACTTAACAACAGATGCTAGTTGACTTATATTACTATGTTCATCACCAGTGTATTTGACATATAAGAGGGGGTTCTAACAGAAAATTCCGCTGAAAAAGTTAAAATGACAATCGTAATGCACAAATTGGATTTTGCTTAACTGCAACCGCAAGTGTCTTTGGTCTAACCTGTCACGCACTGTCAGCTGACTGATAACAATACTAGTCGTCGCTAGTTACCACAACCATAAAGTCCTAAACCTCGCCCAATTGTATGTATATATTTTTTAACGATTTTACATTTAACCTTATTCCTAACCTTAAATTAAGACCAAAAAGCACATTTGTACTTTCATATATTTTTACGATATAGCCACATTTTCCTTTGTGGTTGTGGTAATTAGTGGAAACCGAAACAAGCTGCCGGAAATTATGCCTTGACGCATTGTCCAAAAATTGCTTTACAAATACTTCAATAAATCTACATCTACAATATATCTGTCCTTGTAATGATGAGTATAAAAAAATCTAATTTATCATGTGTATCAGACTGGAACACAATATCAGGATCGCTAGATTCACATCAGGCAGTTTTGTGGCCAGTTTCGTGATGTCTATCTTGAGATTTATAATAGTATATTATATTTGGCAAATGCCCTCTATCATTCATTCCAACGTTAATATTAAACTTTTCAGTGTTTAATTGGATTAATTTTAACGTTCAATTTCTATTGATATTTATGCATTACAGACAGTTTTGTTTATTTTGTCTTGAGTACTAGACCCTATCTCAGACTGCTTCATACGGTAATGAACAATAGGTGGTGCCAAAGTACTTACGCATCTTGCGAGGAAGAAATACGCCAGCGTACACACGTGTCTCGGACCCTGCATACATGATAGAGACAGTCAGCTAGTAGCTAGTGAGCTCAAATAAAATAACCTTATCGAGCTAGCTACTTGATTACTCGACCATGGAGGACCTACCTGCAGATATCAAAGCGTTCCTTCTGAACCATCCATTTCTTGAATATACGGGTGACGGTAAAAAGGTTAGCTAGAAGAATTTCAAAAAAACGTATTTTTACAAAATACTGTATAAACTAGCCAGCTAACGTTAGTTAGCTCATAATGATAGCACAGATGTGACAATAGGATGCGCAGCTAGTTTGTCAGCCACTAGCTTCTGCTCTGTCAAATGGCTGGCTGTATCTGCGAATGATGTGAGGAACAAGACGTAAAAAATGACAGTGTTTTTGTTTTACCCCCTTTTCAGATTAAATGCACACTCAATGGACATGATTGTCCTTGCAACCTCACAGAGCTCCAGAACTTCACCAAAGGGAAGAAATATCAGAAACTAAGTTCTACTGCAGAGTTCAACTATGGTCAATACGAACCTCATGTTGTGCCCAGCTCGAAGCAACCGTAAGTATTCCCCAAGAGTCATACTTTCAGTACCTGGTTACAGGACCTGTGTGATTTATCAGCTGCCTGTCAACCAGTGATTTGAATTGTTACTGACAAATTCTGTATGTCTGACCTACAGCAATCATCTCTTCTGCAAGTTAACACTCAGACATATCAATCGCCTGCCACACCAGGTCTTACGGCACATCAATGGCAAGCGGTTCCAAAAAGCAAAGAAGAAATGTCAGTTTGTCGCCACCCAAAATGTCCTTCCTACACTCAAATGTTGATGCTTCCTTTCCACTCAAAGTTTTAGAGGGTTTTCCATTTTGAGTTTTGTTGGAAAGGTAGAGTAGAACTACCTGAAACACCACATAGGTTGTTTTCATTGTTGTCAGTACAGTTTATGAATGATCTAATCTCTCCCCTAGATGAAGCGTGTGTACAACAGGGGATGGAGTACATTCCAGCCAGCCTCCGACAGAAGAAGCCCAGAGATGGCGATGGGGAGAGGGGGCGTAACACCCAGCGGGGGAATGGAGCGTGGGCTCCTGACTCCAGCAATGAGGGTGGCAGCGACTCCGAGGACAGCATGAGTGACCTGTACCCATGTTAGTACCTCAGTCATTTAATGTGTAAAACAGTCAATGGGGACAATGTCTGCTGTGGATGAGCAATAACCTGATATGTGGATTCAAGTACATTTAGATTTATTTCATCAATTTCCTTCCTTTCTGGAAGGTGAAAACTGATGTCTGGCTTTTTGTTACCCAACAGCCTCTTTATTTTCTCTGCAAAAAGAGACTGAGGGGGGTATGGAGGCGGAAAAAGATGACTTTAAAACAGATGACGATGAGCAGATGGAAGTTGATAAACAGGCGCCACAGAAACGCAAGAAGGTCAGACGGCTTAACTGTCAACACTGTCTTTACACCAATAATGTTGCGTGGTCTTCCACACAAACAGGTCTGACTGGTTTTTGAATTACTGAAATTAGTAACACAGCTCTCTGTATTCTCAACAGGTTCAGTCTGGTGGTTTCCAGAAGAAATTCAAGAATCATAACTTGAAAAGAAAAGGTTTAAAGACCAATGTGAAAGTAAAAAATGTCAAATAAAGGTGAATATAAAATGTTTTTCTAATCGTACTCTGAATTTGTAGATGCAAACATGGTTAAACACTACTTGTAACAGCTACTTAATGATTTGTAGGTCCTATTTCGAGAAAGAGTTGACAGATAAACACTACATCTGTAATGTTCCTCACACAAGCATTTTACAGTCATAACATGGATTCTGCTAATGCCCAGAAGTAAATGTAGTCCTGTTTATAATTTCAACTACAGCATTTCATCTTCATCATATTAGCTCCAATTATGAAAAGGTCCCAAACATACTAGAGTATTAATTCAGTATCAATAGAAGAGATTATGGAAAAGTTTGACAAAGTAACTGCCAGCTAAGGTATTTAAAGACTGGGTTGTATTCATTCCGCCGATTCTATTGCAAAATGTTTCTTAAACAAAAGCAAATGAAACGGTAAGGGACTTATTCATTCCACTGATTCTGTTGCAAAATCTGAGCAAACAACAAAACAGGGAGGGCATTACCTACATTTGTCTAGTAGAAAGTACAAACAGTTGCAAATCTGTCTCTGGACAGATGCTGTGATACACCCAAATACAAGGAGTTCCAAAAACTGAAGAAATGTCTACTTTAAGCCACCCAAAATGACCTTCCTCCTACCTACTCAAATGTTGATTTAGGCCTCTGCCATTCATTCCAATTACACTGGTTTGGATATCTCCCTGACCAATATGGCTGCTATTTTCAACCCATTCTGGAACTTTGAGGATTTATGACATAGCCCTGTCTATGCCTTCTCCTCAATCAATTAGGGCTGTAATCAACAGTTGCAAAGCATTCTGTTGCACAACAGAAACAACTGAATGAGTACACCCCTGAATTTGTTGAAAATAACCTATTTTTTAAATCTGAAAATCGTTTATTTTGGACAAATTCAACGCTGTGGATTGACTGCATAGTTTGAATAGAATATTGGCAGTTAATTTTAATGTATGGAATAATGAATCTAAAACTGTCTGGCTAGCTAGCTAACAAACATACAGTGCAGATACATTCAAATGCATTATTTTACACTATCTTATCACAGCACTGGCAGATTGACCAACTAACTCCCTGACCAAATGGCTGATCTTTATACCATCAGGTTCATGTGCATTCTAGTGTTTTCACTAATTGTACAGGAGACTGTGCAATCGTGGGATCTGGTTGTTACTACAATATCTTTGCTCTTTAGCTTCTGTCGCACAGAGTACGACGTAGGAGCAACTCTGCAGGACACATTTACACATTTCCTGTATCCTTGCAGATCATAATTTTGAATAAACAACAAAGCAAACCTTATCAGATTCAAATGGGTGTAGGAGTGCGTCTCTCTGGTAAGAAGAGTGGCGGGGGCGTATGCCTCATGACTAACGGGACATGGTGTGATGAAGGAAACATACAGGAACTCAAATCCTTCTGTTCACCTGATTTAGAATTCCTCACAATCAAATGTAGACCGCATTATCTTCCAAGAGAATTCTCTTCGATTATAATCACAGCCGTATATATCCCCCCCCAAGCAGACACATCGATGGCTCTGAACGAACTTTATTTAACTCTTTGCAAACTGGAAAACATTTATCCGGAGGCTGCATTCATTGTAGCTGGGGATTTTAACAAAGCCAATCTGAAAACAAGTAACAAATTTTATCAGCATATCGATTGCGCAACCAGGGGTGGTAAAACCTTGGATCATTGTTACTCTAACTTCCGCGACGCATATAAGGCCCTGCCCCGCCCCCCTTTCGGAAAAGCTGACCACGACTCCATTTTGCTGATCCCTGCCTACAGGCAGAAATTAAAACAAGAGGCTCCCACGCTGAGGTCTGTCCAACGCTGGTCAGACCAAGCTGACTCTACACTCCAAGACTGCTTCCATCACGTAGACTGGGACATGTTTCGTATTGCGTCAGATGGGAATATTGACGAATACGCTGATTCGGTGTGCGAGTTCATTAGAACGTGCGTCGAAGATGTCGTTCCCATAGCAACGATAAAAACATTCCCTAACCAGAAACCGTGGATTGATGGCAGCATTCGCGTGAAACTGAAAGCGCGAACCACTGCTTTTAATCAGGGCAAGGTGTCTGGCAACATGACTGAATACAAACAGTGCAGCTATTCCTCCGCAAGGCTATTAAACAAGCTAAGCGTCAGTACAGAGACAAAGTGGAATCTCAATTCAATGGCTCAGACACAAGAGGCATGTGGCAGGGTCTACAGTCAATCACGGACTACAAGATGAAATCCAGCCCAGTCACGGACCAGGATGTCTTGCTCCCAGGCAGACTAAATAACTTTTTTGCCCGCTTTGAGGACAATACAGTGCCACTGACACGGCCTGCAACGGAAACATGCAGTCTCTCCTTCACTGCAGCTGAGGTGAGTAAGACATTTAAACGTGTTAACCCTCGCAAGGCTGCAGGCCCAGACGGAATCCCCAGCCGCGCCCTCAGAGCATGCGCAGACCAGCTGGCCGGTGTGTTTACGGACATATTCAATCAATCCCTATACCAGTCTGCTGTTCCCACATGCTTCAAGAGGGCCACCATTGTTCCTGTTCCCAAGAAAGCTAAGGTAACTGAGCTAAACGACTACCGCCCCGTAGCACTCACTTCCGTCATCATGAAGTGCTTTGAGAGACTAGTCAAGGACCATATCACCTCCACCCTACCTGACACCCTAGACCCACTCCAATTTGCTTACCGCCCAAATAGGTCCACAGACGATGCAATCTCAACCACACTGCACACTGCCCTAACCCACCTGGACAAGAGGAATACCTACATGAGAATGCTGTTCATCGACTACAGCTCGGCATTCAACACCATAGTACCCTCCAAGCTCGTCATCAAGCTCGAGACCCTGGGTCTCGACCCCGCCCTGTGCAACTGGGTACTGGACTTCCTGACGGGCCGCCCCCAGGTGGTGAGGGTAGGCAACAACATCTCCTCCCCGCTGATCCTCAACACGGGGCCCCACAAGGGTGCGTTCTGAGCCCTCTCCTTTACTCCCTGTTCACCCACGACTGCGTGGCCACGCACGCTCCAACTCAATCATCAAGTTTGCGGACGACACAACAGTGGTAGGCTTGATTACCAACAACGACGAGACGGCCTACAGGGAGGAGGTGAGGGCCCTCGGAGTGTGGTGTCAGGAAAATAACCTCACACTCAACGTCAACAAAACTAAGGAGATGATTGTGGACTTCAGGAAACAGCAGAGGGAACACCCCCTATCCACATCGATGGAACAGTAGTGGAGAGGGTAGCTAGTTTTAAGTTCCTCGGCATACACATCACAGACAAACTGAATTGGTCCACTCACACTGACAGCGTCGTGAAGAAGGCGCAGCAGCGCCTATTCAACCTCAGGAGGCTGAAGAAATTCGGCTTGTCACCAAAAGCACTCACAAACTTCTACAGATGCACAATCGAGAGCATCCTGGCGGGCTGTATCACCGCCTGGTACGGCAACTGCTCCGCCTCAACCGTAAGGCTCTCCAGAGGGTAGTGAGGACTGCACAACGCATCACCGGGGGCAAACTACCTGCCCTCCAGGACACCTACACCACCCGTTGTTACAGGAAGGCCATAAAGATCATCAAGGACATCAACCACCCGAACCACTGCCTGTTCACCCCGCTATCATCCAGAAGGCGAGGTCAGTACAGGTGCATCAAAGCTGGGACCGAGAGACTGAAAAACAGCTTCTATCTCAAGGCCATCAGACTGTTAAACAGCCACCACTAACATTGAGTGGCTGCTGCCAACACACTGTCATTGACACTGACCCAACTCCAGCCATTTAAATAATGGGAATTGATGGGAATTATGTAAATATATCACTAGCCACTTTAAACAATGCTACCTTATATAATGTTACTTACCCTACATTATTCATCTCATATGCATATGTATATACTGTACTCTACATCATCGACTGCATCCTTATGTAACACATGTATCACTAGCCACTTTAACTATGCCACTTTGTTTACTTTGTCTACACACTCATCTCATATGTATATACTGTACTCGATACCATCTACTGTATGCTGCTCTGTACCATCACTCATTCATATATCCTTATGTACATGTTCCTTATCCCCTTACACTGTGTATAAGACAGTAGTTTTGGAATTGTTAGTTAGATTACTTGTTGGTTATCACTGCATTGTCGGAACTAGAAGCACAAGCATTTCGCTACACTCGCATTTAACATCTGCTAACCATGTGTATGTGACAAATAAAATAACATTTGATTTGATTTGATTATTCCGTATGGTCTCCAATATGCATAGCTACGTTTTCGATGCATGTTTGTTTACCTTCTAGGTAACTTGCCTGGTTGGTCTCCGCAACATCAACAAACATGGATGAAGGTCAACACAAAGACAGTTTAATGCAAATTGTATTCGCATATACTGCCTAGTCTACTTTTTAAATGATGTTTATGAGATATATATATATTCATATATATATATAGAACCTTTAAGTATTCTGCCATTTTCGAATAAAATCTTCATTATTTTGCTTTTCGGCAATGGACTAGTTCGTAGCCAGCAGTAGTTTATGATAGCTAGCTAGCTACTTACCAAGCTAGTCAGCTTAACATTAAAAAATATATGTACAATTATGATGAACGTTGATGACCTGTGTTGGGCTCATATGGCAATTTTATTGTTACAGGGGAGCCAACAATATCTCCTAAACGGAGAACATTGAACATTGCCATGATAACTTCATCCCCAAGATTCACGTGGTGTGACTCAAAACACAAGATTCCTATCAAAGACACCAATGAGCTGTGACTACACTGTCTCGGCATCCAACATGCCAAGGAGGCTGTGCTGGAGTATGGCAAATGCCCCCAGTGTGCCAAGATGGACTGGAGCACCTGCATCAACCGCTTCACCAAAGTTCAGGAGATAATGCATCATGAGAGGAGGCACGAGGCAGCACAGTCTGAAGTTAAGCTCAAGTCTGAGACCACCTCGGCTCCCATCAAGGAACCAAAACTGGGGGAAGACCCAGTCCCCATTCTACCCCCACCTCGGCTCTCTACTACCACACCTGTATATTCATCCACCATGCCAGTGTTGTTCACCATCCTCTCCCTGCAGACAGGGCCCAATTCCAGCATCCCAAAAAACACTTTCCTCTCACAACTTGCTATTCAGCAGTCAGCTGACTCCACCCCATCCACGAGCCAGTCAGGTTCCCACATGCTGACTTCCAGGGTTTGGCAAACGACACCATTTCTCAAAATGCCGCTCGCGCTGCACCAATCACTCCAAACGGAGCCACGGTAGCCTCCAGCGGAGACGCTCTCCATCCTCCTCGTCTTCCTCCTCCTACAGACTTTTGCCCCTCTGGAAAGTGGAGGAGGTCTCAGAGAGAGTCGCGGCATTATGTCGGCCATCTTCCAGGCAATGAAGCCAACGGAGAACAAGGATGCGCTGGGTCCCGGCTGTGCGATTGCATTTCACTGAGACTCTAGTTGAGAAGATGTACCAGACTGCTAGCATGCTTGCCAAGACGGCCAACTACCTGCACTACCTATCCGACTACCAGAGGAGGCTGCTGCTGGAGAACACTGAGGATCGTTCAGCACAGAGTTTTGTGGCTATCCTCAGTAAGCTGAAGATCATTGACTAGTTCACGCTTTAGCTGTCCTCCCACCTAGGCTGAACTGTCTGGAAGGGTCATGGCTTCTTCTGTAGCCATCCGAAGACAGGTCTGGATTGCCAAGACCAACTTCACAGACTCTCTGAAAGCCACCTTCCATGTGTGGTCAGTCACACCTATGGGGTCAGCTCAGCTTCAGGCCCTAGATCGACTGGAATGGTGTGCAAACAGGAACCGTCGTAATGGCTACCTGTTGCAGGTGTAAAAAAGTATTTACTTTTTCTAAATTATTCACTTGTAGATATTCTCTATAGTCTTATTGAACTCCAGTTTTTTATATAACCAGGCAAGTCAGTTAAGAACAAATACTTATTTACAATGACTACACTGGGCCAATTCTGCGCCGCCCTATGGGACTCCCAATCTAATCCACATGTGATGCAGCCTGGATTCAAACCAGGGACTGCAGTGACGCCTCTTGCACTGAAATGCAGTGGCTTAAACCGCTGTGCCACTCGGGAGTCATGAACAGTTCAATGAACTTTGATAGAGTGTTTACTTTATCAAGGAATTTTGCATCTGTTGAACAAAGGTGGTATAGTGTCTGTCTCTACTGCATTGACTGCCTGTTTGGTACGTTTAAAAATAAACTTTTCTGAGATTGTTGAAAATTGTTAATTTTTCAATATGGGATTTAAGATATCATGCATTATTTTCTGTCCACTTACTACCTCACTCTTCTCCAGAAATTATTTCATTAAACAGTATAATAAAAGTACCCCAGTATTCAAAATAGTCCATATTTAGTAGTTAACGATAGAATAGTAAAATGTGATCTTATCCTCAGAGTATGAAAATTAAAATCAGTCCGTAACATGCCAGTATTGAGTAACATTGAAGATGCTGCATGATACACTACAGTAGGCCATCTTGTCTAATGTCAATTAGGAATGGTCACAGCTAATTATGTCAACTTGTGTTTACATGACGCAAACATGGCATGACGACAAAACCCCCTGGATCAGTGTACGTGGCACACAGCAGTCGGTAGAGCAGCTCCGGGGGCTATCGTAGCAACGTGAAGCATTGTGGGGCAGAGGCGGCCTTCTCTTCATTGAGACCGGCAAGACTTGCTGAAGTATATATCGGAGGCAGAAGATTTCTGTATTAGCTAATTAATAGTTTGACTAAAAGCACTAAGCCTCAGTTTCTTTAGACATGGGGCAGGAGGAGCTTATGAGTCGAGCCGAAGATGTGGCGGACCAGGTAGCTAACTTCGTTGTTTCACAGGCTAAAGTTAGTTGTTAGCTAGCTAGGTTGCTAACTTTTCAGACCGATTCAGAGAAACAGCGGGTTCTAGCTAGGTAGCCACAGCTGCCCGAGTGGGTTATTCATTTATATCTTGCAAGCTAGCTAATATTACTTGCGCAATTAGCTAGCGACACGTATTATTTGCTAGATAACTTGAGGAAGACATAGCTTGCCAATTATCCTACGCGTTAGGTAGCATGATGTAGGTAGCTAATTACTGCAGCAGAATACAACTGCACATATTATTACCGTGCTTTCCCTAGCTGCTTGTATTTAGGTAGCTCACATGCAAGCTACCTAGCCAGTGAACTTGGAAGTAATGATCCATAATTCCCGGTTAACAAGTTAATGATGCAACTCTGTCCACACAGTCGCTTAGAATTCAACTCCACGATATGTAGAAAGCTAACGGTACCGTCTGCTACCGTACTGTTTCACATCTCATTCTCAATGGAGTTGTGGTGGAGTTAAGAACTCTCAGCTAGCCACACAGTAACACACTAAAGTTGACTGTCTATGCAAATTCACTCCCCACAGAGACACCACACTCAACTCTTATGAAGTGTGTGTAAGAACACAATAGAAGAGTGTTGTGAAATGTACAAGACAGAGGCAGAAATTTTAAATTATTGTATGCCCCTTTGGTAAGTCTAGTTTTTTGCCCCGTGGATGAAATTGCAATCCCCTTGGAATTCGGATCTATAAGGGGACTGTGTCAAGAGCCATGGTTCAGGTTACAGAGCTGTTACCCAGGTTGAAGATTTGACTGGAAGTCAAATCGTGCTGTATTTCAGTCGATAGGAAAGACCTGGGCTAGTTCCTCTCCTATAGCCTTCCACTATACATGTGAACTTTTCTGTTTGCCCAGTTTACATACTCTCCGGACAGACATTAAGTAAAGGTGTAACATAGGCCTGCTAATTTTTTGAACACTGTTTTCAATAATCCCCAGTTGATACCAAATATTTAGTTCCGCCCGTTGACATTTTAGCATTGCTGTAAAATAGCATAGTCTGGAAATTTCACCTCTTAAATTGCTGTGCCATGAAACAGGTCTTAAGACAGGCCTTGAACAAGACAGTGCTGAAAATTCCTCACTAATAAGCTGTAAGCAAACCGTTCTGATCTAATGTAGGCTACTCGACTGAGGCTTCAGCAGCACATTTTCGGTCCTCTCTGATTGGCTGCTAGGCCCTCCCATTCGTGTGCTCTATGAATGACATGTGGGAGTTGTTGAACTGTGATAGGCCACCTCAAAACAGGCAGTGCTGATGTGTACTGTATGGTGGGAGGTGTTGTGAGATGGTTACTGTTCTTATGGTGTACTTTAGTAGGTAGACAATGATCAGTTCCAAAGTATTGGAGGGAAGCCAACAGATGGAGGTTTATTGAATGTAGGGCAGTTGGCTTTTGTTCAAGTTTAACTAAGTGAGCAGGGATTGATTTCACACACACGGTATGAAATAAAATATGAGATGAGTAATGCAAGATATGTAAACATTATTAAAGTGACTATTGAATCATTTATTAAAGTGGCCCATGATTTCAAGTCTATGTAGGCAGCTGCCTCGCTTTGCTTCTGATGTCTGATTGCCTTGAGATAGAAGCTGTTTTTCAGTCTCTCGGTCACAGCTTAGAAGGACCTGTACTGACCTCGCCTTCTGGATTGTAGCGGGGTGAACAGGCAGTGGCTCGGGTGGTTGTCCTTGATCTTTTTGGCCTCGGGTGCTGTAGGTGTCCTGGAGGGCAGGTAGTTTGCCCCCGGTGATGCGTTGTGCAGACTGCACCACCCTCTGGAGAGCCTTGTGGTATTTGCAGATGTTTCTAACCGAGTATGTAGTACTTTAAGACTGACACAAAGCAGGGTGCTTTTCTGAATGCCTGTATTCGTCCAACTTGTCATTAAATATACCATCTTCTAGGGCCTCCCGAGTGGCGCAGCGGTCTAAGGCACTGCATCGCAGTACTAGAGGTGTCACTACAGACCTGGGTTCAATCCCAGGCTTTATCACAACCGGCTGTGATTGGGAGTCCCATAGGCCAGCGCACAATTGGCTCCGCGTTAGGGGAGGGTTTGGCCGGGGGATCTTTACTTGGCTCATTGCGTTCTAGCGACTCCTTGTGGCGGGCCAGGCACCTGCAGGCTGACCTTGGTCGTCAGGTGAACAGTGTTTCCTCCGACACATTGTGCGTTTGGCTTCTGGGTTAAGTGGGCTGGTGTTAAGAAGCGCGGTTTGACGGGTCATGTTTCATAGGACGCATGGCTCGACCTTCGCCTCCTGAGTCCGTTGGGGAGTTGCAGCGATGAAACAAGATCGAAATTGGGGAGAAAAGGGGAGTTTAAAAAATATATTACCTTTTTCCCTGCTGAAATGCTACCAGTTAATATATGCCATTTAGCAGACGCTTTTATCCAAAGCGGCATACATTCTACGTATGGGTGGTCCCGGGAATCGAACCCACTACCCTGGCGTTACAAGCGCCATGCTCTACCAACTGAGCTACAGAAGTTGGCCTACTCTGTGTCTCTTTTCCCAAATTTCTTCTGAAAGGACCTTTCATGTAATCTCCTGTAGATTTTCAGTAGATTTATTTAAAGGTCCTCATTCACTCTTTCACTGTCAATGCTAGTGTCTGCTGTAACCATATGTCAGATGTTGGCCTAAATGTCCCTTTCCCCTCTCCCAGTTCTTGCGGATGACGAAGCAGTACCTGCCTCACCTGGCTCGGCTGTGTCTCATCAGCACCTTCCTGGAGGACGGCATCCGTATGTGGTTCCAGTGGAACGAGCAAAAGGACTACATCGAGGCGACGTGGGGCTGTGGCTACTTCCTGGCCACCTGCTTTGTGCTGCTCAACCTCACAGGACAGCTTGGTGAGCAAGGCTGTGATCATTAGCCTGTTAGTGTCATCAATGTAAACAAACAGCAATCTGCATGGGTCCAATGTATGGATTGAAAAAAAGCTGTTCAGAAGAAAGTCAATCTGGGTTCGTTCCCAAGCCCCCATGATGTGATCATTCATTAACTATCGACTCATTTGAGTGGTTAGTGTGGTGAGGGCCTAAGATTGTAGAATGATGACCCCATGCTGTCTTTGAAAGCTGGGGAAAGATACAGGAGTTGTATTAAGCGGGAATGCCACCCTTTTTGGGGATGATGGGGTACAGTTGTGTGGTTCAATTGAACGAGTTTCTACAATCCTAACCTTCTGTCTCTCTTTTTTTTCCCCCACTGCAACAGGTGGCTGTGTCCTTATCCTCAGTAGAAATTTTGTACAGTATGCCTGCTTTGGATTATTTGGAGTCATAGCTCTACAGGTGAGGAAATATCACATCTATTGGCATTGCATTTCATGCACCTTTCTGTGATTTTGGGCTGACATTTCAAATGGCTGACAACCCGGTCACTGACTATGTTCATGAATTTCGGGCTATGTAATATTTCATGATGATTTTCTTTTACTTATTTTTTCCAGACGGTTGCATACAGTATTTTATGGGATATAAAATTTCTGATGAGGTAGGTCTCTTCCAATAAGTTGATGAATAATATTTTTACATATTAAATTGAAAATATGCAATTGACTTTAGTCTCTTGTACATGACCAATTATATTAGTTGTTTAAGTGTCTTTAAACCATAGGTACGTTTTCCACTGTCTGTCTGTCCCACTCATTTTATACATTGAACCAGTGTTGTAGTTGAGTCACTAAACCTTGAGGTTGAGTCACAAGTCCCCTATGCACGAGTCAGAGTCGAGTCATTAACCTCTTTGGCTGAAGTCCGAGTCACCAATGGTCGAGTCACGAGGCCATCAATTTATAATAGGACTTATTCAATTGTGTCTAGTAGCCACCATTTGACCACTCTCTCTCAGTTTTTTTTAACTATTCATCACTAGCTCACAAGTTCTACTCGGGACTTGTTTCACTACTTATTTACTACATACATTTATGGTAAGTCAGGTTTTCAGCTACTTTTCTTTTTAATTGACCACTGATAGTGTAGAATTTTTTTCTTGCAAAATGAAAACTGAAGGGAGGCTTATCAGAATGTGGCTATGGGATGAAGGGGGACAGTGGAAGGGTATGACGAGGCAACACGTTCAAAGATGGGCTACTTTTCTATACTCAAGGCCAGAGAGAGACAAATGGCTAAACTGTTGTTTTACTATTCAACTCAATACTAGTGTTTTCAATTTTGTGAAGCAGTTTGTGTTTCTTAACCAGGCAAAGCTAAATAGTAGACTGGTGACTGGTGGTTACGGGGAAACAAGAGAGTCACTTGCATGATGTGTAGCCAATGATCGGAGCGGAGTCTGCCTTCCCACAATCATCGCTTGCGCTCCCGCAGCTCACCAGCTGATGTAGGCTGCGTGTGCCGGTGTGGCGAGTCCTTCCCACTGCGAGAGAACAGAACCCTCGCTGCTGAGCACATCCAGTGCTGCTAATATTCTGAATATCATAGTAGCCTATCCAGTCCAAGTGCAAATACAAGTCACAAGAAGGCGAGTCACAAGTCATGAAAATCTGGACTCGAGTCAGACTCGAGTACTGCAGCACTGTGTTGAACTAAGTATTGGTCTTATTTCCCCTCTCCTACACAATGTCTCCCCCATTCCTCTATCAGGAACCTTGCTCTTGGCGGTGGACTCCTGCTGTTACTAGCAGAGTCGCGTTCAGAAGGGAAGAGCATGTTCGCTGGCGTCCCCTCCATGGGGGAGAGCTCACCGAAGCAGTACATGCAGCTGGGAGGGAGAGTCCTGTTGGTGCTCATGTTCATGACCCTGCTGCACTTTGACCCCAGCTTCTTCTCGGTGAGTAGGCCACCACCCTGCCTCTATGGTACCACTCAGCAGGGACTAAAGCCGGAGGAGAATAACCTGTGTAATGCATTTTCTCATGGACATATGTGGAGATCAAGCTGAGTTTGTGTCAAATCAAATTCTATTAGTCACATACACATATTTAGCAGATGTTATTGCCGGTGTAGCGAAATGCTTGGGTTCCTAGCTCCGACAGTGCAGTAGTATCTAACAGTTCACAACAATATACACATCTAAAGAAAAATAATGGAATTAAGAAATATATAAATTAAGAAATATATATTAGGACGAGCAATGTCGGAGTGGCATTGACTAAAACACGGTAGAATAGAATACAGTATATGAGATGAGTAAAGCAGTACAGTATGTAAATATTATTAAAGTTACCAGTGATTCCATGTCTATGTATATATGGCAGCAGCCTCAAAGGTGCAGGGTTGAGTAACCGGGTGGTAGCTGGCTAGTGATGGCTATTTAACAGTCTGAGAAGCTGTTTTTCAGTCTCTCAGTCCTGGCTTTGATGCATGTGGGGTGTTGATAGTTTTTGTTAAGATTATAAGCAATCATTTTTGTATTGTATGGTATTTAGAAATTTGACGGCCGAAGTGCTGCATTCCATTAGACAGGATCTGTTGCAATGGTTGTACTGTATTATTGGTGGTTCAGTCTGACTCCTGACCCATGTGTCCCTCTCCACTCCCCCAGATCCTCCAGAACATGGTGGGCACGGCTCTCATCATCCTGGTGGCCATTGGCTTCAAGACCAAGCTGGCCGCACTGACCCTGGTAATATGGCTGCTGGCCATCAACGTCTACTTCAACGCCTTTTGGACGGTGCCCGCCTACAAGCCTATGCATGACTTCCTCAAGTACGATTTCTTCCAGACCACGTCCGTCATCGGAGGGCTGCTGTTAGTCGTGGCACTGGGGCCCGGCGGGGTGTCCATGGACGAGAAGAAGAAGGAGTGGTAGGGAGAGGGAGATGCACAAACACCACTGACCCCAGGACACACAAGGACCCCCAGGTTACTCGTCATTTTTCTGACCATCCACAGCAACCTCTCCCTCCACCGTTCTGTCTCCTCCTTTTCTTTTTTCACATTTTGTTTTCCAGCTGCTGTTTGTTTTTATGAGGTCAATATGGTCGGTACTGGATTATTTTATACACCTATTTATGTCCCCTTTATTTTGGTGGCAAGGAAAAAGTCAGATTTTGAATAAACTGTCAAAGTGCAAAGTAACTAATTCATGAGTGATGGGTGGATGAAAAAAATAATTGGTTCTGTGTTGGAGAGGTATGAATATCACAATGTATTCATGGATGTTATCATATAACCTTTCAGAAAGAAACAGTTTTTTGTGAATAGCTGAAAAACAGTGGTGAGTACGTGTATCAGTTTGCTGGCCAAGGAAGGCGCCAATCTTTTCCTGCTTGTTGGACCATCTGTGACTTGCTCATATCAATACTGAGACCTCTGGTACTGAATACAATACGATTCTCCCTCACTCTAGGTTGCCATCTTCCCTGCTTTTCAGAAGTCCCAGGCCTCATCCTTACACACATCCAGTCCCATGGCTGTGACTCATGGTTTGCATATGGAGATGAGTTGTGGGGGATGTGTGCATTGTATACTACTATTCAAAATGATGGATTGAAGTTGTGCTTGATTGAATATTGAAACAATTGTTAGCACCAGAACTCTTTTTTGGGCTCTTTGTTCTTTACATCTAGGGCAAATGCCTAACTAGTAACTGTATTTTAACAGGGCAGTAGTGGGAGTTTGACATTTGTGAAACGCCATATTCCTCAATCTAAAGAAGCAAGCAGAACTGAAGAGTCAACAATCACCCTGACTTTTTCCTTTGTTCAGTATTTTTACTTTATACTGTATAAGGAAATAAACATCTTGAGTTTATTGATTTTCAGAAGTTTATATAGTATTTTTAATTGTTTTTCTGAGTTCATGGAAAATTACAAAAAAGCATCTGCTTGATCTCAAAATGGGTATTTTTATATTGAGTTTTTTTAAATCATTCTTACTGTATTAATCTTTGGCTAAACTCACAACCAGGGGCCGGTCTTCCCCTTCTGACTCTTATTTTTATTTAACTTTTATTTAACTAGGTAAGTCAGTTAAGAACAAATTCTTATTTACAGGGATGGCCTACCAAAAAGGCGAAGGCCTCCTGCGGGGACAGGGGCTGGGATTTAAAAAATATATATATATAGGACAAAACACACATCACGACAAGAGAGACCTAATAAAATAACATAGCAAGGCAGCAACACATGACAACACTGGATGATAACAACATGGCAGTGACACAAAACATGGATCAAGTCATTGGGCACAGACAACAGCACAAAGGGCTAGAAGGTAGAGACAACAAAGCAGCCACAGCTGTCAGTAAGAGTGTCGATGAATGAGTCTTTGAATGAAGAGATGTCCAGTTTGAGTGATTGTTGCAGCTTGTTCCAGTCGCTAGCTGCAGCGAACTGAAAAGACAAGCGACCCAGGGATGTGTGTGCTTTTGGGACCTTTAATATAATGTGACTGTCAGAACGCTGTTGTATGTGGAGGATGAGGGCTGCAGTAGATATCTCAGATAGGGGGGAGTGGGGCCTAAGAGGGTTTTATAAATAAGCATCAACCGGTGGGTCTTGCGACAGGTATACAAAGATGACCAGTTTACAGAGGAGTATAGAGGGCAGTGATGTGTCCTATAAGGAGCATTGGTGGCAAATCTGATGGCTCTAGAGCACCCTTACCCGCCAATCTATAAATTACATCTCCGTAATCTAGCATGGATAGTATGGTCATCTGAATCAGGGTTAGTTTGGCAGCTGGGGTGAAAGAGGAGCGATTACGATAGAGGAAACCAAGTCTAGATTTTACTTTAGCCTGCAGCTTTGATTTGATCTGAGAGAAAGACAGTGTACCGTCTAGCCATACTCCCAAGTACTTGTATGAGGTGAATACCTCAAGCTCTAAACCCTCAGAGGTAGTAATCACACCTGTGGGGAGAGGGGTGTTCTTACCAAACCACATGACCTTTGTTTTGGAGTTGTTCAGAACAAGGTTAAGGGTAGAGAAAGCTTGTTGGACACAAAGAAAGCCTTGTTGTGAGCATTTAACACAAAATCCGGGGAGGGGCCAGCTGAGTATAAAACTATCACCTGCATATAAATGGATGAGAGCTTCCTACTGCCTGAGATATGTTGTTGATGTAAATTGAGAAGAGCGTGGGGCCTAGGATTGAGCCGTGGGGTACTCCCTTTGTGACAGGCAGTGGCTGAGACAGCAGATTTTTTGACTCATCACACCCATTCCATACACCCCCTCCAAAGGTAGTCGAGTTTTGATTGGCTGTTGGTGTTCCCAAATTTTGCAATTACTGTGGCCCTGCTGCAGCCTGTGAGTAAAACTAACCTGTCACTAAAACCTAAAACCAATACTATTGCCATCATCTGGCTGTGGTTAATCCTTACCACATACATGTGAACTCCTACTTTCCTATATTCCTTTCATCCTTTCCTTGCTTCCTTTCCTCTTTTCCTAACTTCCTTTCCTCTACTGGCTGTGGTTAATTCCTTCCACGTACATGTGAACTTTTCCTTTCCTAGCTTCCTTTCCTACCACCCTTTCCTCTCCTCCATCCCTATCTCACTTTCCTTATCTCCTTTCCTACATCATTTCCACCTATCCTAGTTTCCTTTCCTTGCTTTCTTAAAAAATTTTCCCTCTAAAGAAATAAACTAGGAAGGACATGAGGAAGGGAGGTAAGGGAATGAAAGGAAATTATGAAATGAAGCTAGTAAAGGAGGATAAGAAAGGGAGCTTGGATATTAAATGAAAGGGAGTGAGGAAAGGAATCTAGGAAAGAAATGGAGTTCGCATGTATGTGGTAGGAATTAACCACAACCAGTAGACAGGAAAGGAAGAAAATAAAAGGAGCTAGGAAAGGGAGCAAAGAAATGCAGAAAGGAATCTAGGAAATAAAATGAGGTTGTTCACTTGTATGTGGTAGGGGTTAAAAACCGCCAGTAGAGCGGAAAGGAAAGGGATTGAGGAAAGAAAGGAGTTTACATTTACAGTATGTGGTAGAGATAAACCACGGCCAGTAGATGGCGATACTATTAGTGAAAGGCTGCAGCTGTATACAAAATCTTGCCCACTGCCCAATACATTTGCACATCGTGGTGACTGGACTGGAGAGAAGAGCTAATTTCGCCCAGTCAATCTTTAAGAACGGTAAATACATATATCATTGTAAAATGGCGTCACCTATATTTTAAATATTTAACTTTACACTTGGCTTGCTATCAAAACATCAGACGGTATAACGTCCACATCGTGCGTGATTGCTGCTGATTATTGAGTCCATGGTAGCTAACTGACTACTGATTCGAATGCAACAGTTGGTATTTCAGTGAAGCGTGTTAGCGAGCCAGCCAACTAGGTAGCTAATAAGCAGATGTTATTTGCCACATGCTTCTTAACAACAGGTGTTGAATAACAGTAGAATACTTAATAGTATAACATGCGTGGTTTACATGTGTGCATTTATTGAGCGCGAACCTTTGGAACCTGCACTCCATTAAATGTTTATTGGTGCCATAGTCTTTGTAATGCGATTGGAGATTGCTACTAGTTTCTATAACGATATTCTTTCAGGAAAATGAATGGATGTCATCATCCATCCATTTCCCATCCTGCATCCAGTCACAGCCTTATGAATACGCCAGTGTGTTCAGGATAGAAGATGATTGGAGATTTCCGTAATTGTATTACTGTAATTAATTTTCTATATGGAAAAAGTCTGTATTTTCCTTGTATTTTTTTGCACCCAGACACAACAGCCCCCTTTGACCTGCATCATCATGTCGAAAGGCACAGTGGTTCTGGCCTACAGTGGAGGACTGGACACCTCCTGTATCTTGGTGTGGTTGAAGGAAGAAGGCTATGATGTCATCACATACTTGGTAAGGAACACGCATAAGTAGCTGTATGTGGGGCCAATATAACTTGGGGTCGGACAGCACGCAGCCATCCAGTTGGTGCTCTCCTTTATTGTAGGTCAACCTATTAGAGCCTAAATATTTCACTTGTGCAGCAGAAACGCCAGTGAATGTTCATTTCATGCAGTATTAGATATTTGTAAAGAAGGGATTCATTCACCATAGCAGTGAGTTAGCACTTTTCTGGCTGCGTAATGCTGGTGAATAGCAGTCTAGATTAACTTTTTGCCCTATGGCCAGTTCAGAATTGCACCCAATGCAGATTTCTTTATTGTGTAACTGTTGATTCATTGACTGGCTAGAGAAAAGGTTGGGTATGCTGAAGGCCTACTGTCCCAATCTGCAACCTGTTTTTCTTCTTGGAATCCCTGCCTGCTCATGTTATGTTGTGATAGAAAAACCTCTGCCAAGCAAGCATTCAGAATTCCACAGAGGCAGACAGACAGGCACAGCTACCTCAGTTATGTGGAACAATGCCCCCCCCCAAAGTTATTTTTTTTGTTGACTAAGTGAGAGAGATGTACTTTATTGTCCATGAACTTGCAGAGACCAGATGGCTTTATGCTCACAACCCGGCACACACTAAGGGCCTGAAGGCTATGGTTCAGCTGCAGTGCAGCACCATTTGAGCAGTTGTAGGGGGTGAAGTGCCTTGCTCAAAGGTACAACGGCAGTCAATGGTATCTACAGTGCATTCGGAAGGTATTCAGACCCCTTGACCTTTTTACATGTTTTGTTTCAACCTTATTCTAACATGGATGAAAGTTATTTTTCACTCATCAATCTGCACACACTACCCCATAATGACAAAGCAAAAACAGGTCTTTAGAAAATGTACATTTATAATACCTTTATCACATTTACGTAAGTATTCAGACCCTTTACTCAGTACTTTGTTGAAGCACTTTTGGCAGCGATTACAGCCTTGAGTCTTCATGGACATGACCCTACAAGATTGGAACACCTGTATTTGGGGAGTTTCTCCCATTCTTCTCTGCAGATCCTCTCAAGCTCTGTCCGGTTGGATGGGAAGCGTTGCTGCACAGCTATTTTCAGGTCTCTTCAGAGCTGTTCGATCGGGTTCAAGTCTGGTTTCTGGCTGGGCCACTCAAGGATATTCAGAGCCTTGTCCCAAAGCCACTCCTGCGTTGTCTTGGCTGTGTGCTTAGGGTCGTTGTTCTGTTGGAAGGTGAACATTCACCCCTGTCTTGAGGTCCTGAGCTCTCTGGACCAGGTTTTTATCAAGGATCTCTCTGCTCTGTTCATCTTTGCCTCAATCCTAACGTGTCTCCCAGTCCCTGCCTCTGAAAAACATCCCCACAGCATGATGCTCCCACCAATGCTTCACCGTAGGAATGGTTTTTGGTTTACTCCAGACGTGACGCTTGGCATTCAGGCCAAAGAGTTCAATCTTTGTTTCAACAGACCAGATAATCTCGTTTCTCATGGTCTGAGAGTCCTTTAGGTGCCTTTTGGCAAACTCCAAGTGGACTGTTATATGTCTTTTACTGAGGAGTGGCTTCCATCTGCCAGCTCTAGGAACAGTCTTGGTGGTTCCAAACTTCTTCCATTTAAGAATGATGGCGGCCACTGTGTTCTTGGGGACCATCAACGCTGCAGAAATGTTTTGGTACCCTTCCCCAGATCTGTGCCTCGACACAATCCTGTCTTGGAGCTCTAAAGACAATTCCTTCAACCTCATGGCTTGATTTTTGCTCTGACATGCACTGTCAACTCTGGGACCTTATATACACGGGTGTGTGCCTTTCCAAATCATGTCCAATTAATTGAATTTACCACAGGTGGACTCCAAGTTATAGAAACATCTCAAGGATGATGAATGGAAACAGAATGCACCTGAGCTCAATTGCGAGTCTCATAGCAAAGGGTTCGAATACTTATGTAAATAATAGTGATGTACCGATATGACATTTTTTGGCGAATAGCAATATCCGATATTTTCTTTGCCAAAAACAAAACGATACCGATATTTAAAAAAATTGCGGCCTTTTAAGAATTCTATTACAGTTAAATAGTTAACACACACATAGACACAGCAGTCTAAGGCATTGCATCTCAGTGCAAGAGGCGTCACTACCTTCCCTTGTTTAAATCCAGGCTGTATCACATCCGGCCGTGATTGGGAGTATCATCGGGACATGGATGTGTGGGAGTCTGATAACTCGGAGGATGGCGTTGGGAAACGAGCAGACTGTTACCCCATTTCATTGATCCCCAATTCTTAGGTAAAGCTGTACAGTGCAATATGAATGTCAATACACACAATAGGCTGACTGGGGAGGTGATTTCACACAGTCAGTCCTGCGATAAGAGCTGCAACGCTAATATTTGCATAAACTCTGCACAGTTGTGTTCTGTGGGTGTCACTGAGTAGACTGATACCCCATTTCATTGCTTCACATTCCAACCTAGTTTTACATTATATAGTCTGAATATGGCATGATTCCACCAATTGTAACCTTCTGCATCACTTTCAAAGAGTTTCTTTTATTTTGAAAATTAACTGCAAATTCCACCAATTCCACCGTGCCTAATCCTTATTGTGGCAAGCTTCACAACACGTTCTGGTCGAGCCTCACTAGCCAGATGAAGCTAGCTGGCTGCTTATAACGTTAGCTTTGGGCAACAGGGTTAAGTAACTGGCTAGCTATTTATTTTTCATGAACTGAAGTTAAATTCCAGTAGGAGAACAACAAGTGGCTACCTAGCTAATACGTACAAGGATTCTTAAATCTTTGCTAAGAATAATGAGTGACTGCAGTTTCTACTGGTCATTGTGTTCAGGCTGGTTGTATTGGTGCTAGCTGGGTACTAAGCTAAAGCTAGCTACCCCAGAAGTTGCAGTCAAACAAATGATGCTTTATTGCCAACGCTGTGTTATAAACACATCGTTCTTGGCCGGTGTTTACTTGTTTGCAGACATTAATTGTCTGCTTTGACAGTGGTACTGATAGTAGTAGTGGTGGTTGCTTGGCTTGCATGTGCAAATTCAGAACACACAACATTCTATAATAGAACAGTGTTATTTGACGTGTCAAATTTAAAAGCTTATGTAACATGTCAAAGAGGTTTTATTTGTCTCGTCAAATAGTGTTATTTGACATGTATCTTTTTTGACACCCAAAGACCCAAACGGCGTTCCATAGTATGCCGTGAAGCTAATAGCAGTGACGCTATTACTGTGTAACTCCGGTAGGGTAACGTGTACCGGTGCTCGACCAGTCGGTGAAAGCCAACATAGCCAACGACAGTGAATGGTTGATTGTCAAGGGCAATGAATTCCATTATCTTGGCGTTGTCTCGCTGAAATGTTCTTACTCTTTCAAATGACTGCTCGATCCACACAGCAGACATTATGGGCTAGGTTAGGAATGCTGTGTTGCGCAACATTTTACGCGGCGTCATTACGTCATGTACCTACATTTTATATAGGTATACACGTCAGCTTTGACATGGGTTTTGCACATCGCCGTTAAACTAGATATCGGGGCCGTTGTTGGCATTTTTAGCTAATATGGTCCGATTCTGATATGGTCACCGATATACATCATGCATCCCTATTAAATAAGGCATTTCTGTTTTTGCTTTGTCATTATGGGGTGTTGTGTATAGATTGCAGAGGATTTAAAAATATATATAATCCATTTTAGAATAAGGCTGTTACGTAACAAAATGTGGAAAAAGTCAATATGTCTGAATACTTTCTGAAGGCACTGTAAAGTTAATGCCAGAAATCCCGAGGTTGCCGGCTCACTCCGCACCTGATTTTCCTGTCTGAGCTGGGTTTTTGTTAAGTCTTAGTTTGAGTTACCGGTCAAAAGGAAAAAGACATGGTTAATCAACAATCTCAGCAGAAATCTCTCCATGATATTCCTGGAGCAGCAGTGCACTGCTAGACTGTGTGGAAGTATGTCAGTGTTATCATGTCATAGATGTGACCTGAATGTTAAAATGGTGGGCGACAGGACTTCAGCAGCCAATCTGTGACAATCAATGGCTTTGGTCCCTGGCGAGAAGGACCTGGAGAGAAGACACAGGCCTTTTTTTTTTTTTTCAATTAAATTAGCTCAACTCCTGAATCCTCTCTCCTCTCCATCCTCCCTGGCCTCCTTTTTGAAAAAGGTCAAAGGTAATTGAGGAGAAGCAGCAAGAAGAGGGAAAGTGGGGAAAAAGTATGCTTTTGTGAAATGGGACTACTTCTCTAATCGTGTCAACAGGCAAAGTACTTTTACAGGGTGGAATCCCAAATGTCTAAAGTGGTCAAAAACCAATTTTGCTTATTGTGCAGGACATTTTATAGATAGAAGGATAAGTAACATATTGTTTTTAAATGTTTGCATGCTCTTCTCCTTTGAGAAAATAGCTGATTCAAAGAGTGTATGGCAGAATTCAAAACTCTGATTTTCTGACTAAGTGCTCTCGTAAAAAAACACGCGACTGAAGTTTGGAGAACATTAAACATTTTCACTGAAACACTCCTGTAGTGTACTATTTTGGGCACCAGTTGATTAGATGTAACAAACTCTCTTCTTTGCAGGCCAATATTGGACAAGTAGAGGACTTTGATGCTGCAAAGAAGAAAGCAGAGAGTCTTGGAGCAAAGAAGGTAAAAAGCGGAGTCTAAGCGTCATGACATTGGCAAGACAAGGTAGCATAGTGGTGTGGAGGACACGGTAGAGACGCTTAAAGAGGAGTTCCAGGATCTGGTTGAAGTAACAGTGCAGTAGAATCTCTTGCGGATACAATACAAATACACAAACATTATAAACAAGAAATGCATAGGCTAATGGTACCAGAGGCTACAAAGCCAAGGCCAAGGCCATGGTGGCAACAACAACAAAACATGGCTAAAAGGAGCAAATCCTTCTTCTCGAGTCTCAAGATGAGTCACTCTGAATTACATACAGTGCCGTCAAAGTATTTGCCCTTTTCTGATTCTCTTCTTTTTTTGTGCATATTTTTGATACTGAATGTTGTCAGATAAAAGGAACCTGAAATTACAAATAACCAAATATCTTATTTATTTCATGAATAAAGTTATGCAACACTCAATTCCCCTGTGTGAAGTAATTTCCCCCTTACACTCAATAACTGGTTATGCCACCTTTTAGCTGCGTTTACTGCAACCTAATGCTTCCTGTAGTTGTTAATCAGTCTCTCACGTCGCTGTGGAGGAATTCTGGCTCACTCTTGGATGCAGAACTGCTTTAACTCTGCGACATTTGAGTTTTAAACCATGAACTGCTCTTTTCAAGTCCTGCCACATCTCAATTGGGATTAGGTCTGGACCGTTGGTACGAGGTTCGTACTGTGGAATGCAGTGTTTGGTTTTCGCCAGGAATAATGGGAACCGTGTCGTCCAAAAAGTTGCCTCAAGTTTGCCAAATAGCACCTGGAGGATCATCAAGACTGTTCTACGGACAGATGATTCAACAGTATAACTTTTTTGACGACGGGTCCCATTATGTCTGGCGCTAACCAAACACTGCAGTCCATAGTAAGAACCTCATACCAACAGTCAATTATAATGATGGTAGTGTGATGGGGCTGTCTCAGGACCTGGACGACTTGCCTTAATAGAAGGAGCCATGAATTCTGCTCTGTATCAGAGAATTCCACAGGAGAATGTCAGGCCATCCATCTGTAAGATGAAGCTGAAGCGCAGCTGGGTCATGCAGCAAGACAATGATCCAAAACGCTCAAGTCTAAATGAAAATGGCAAAAAAGCAACACATTTTAAGTTTTGGAATGGCCTAGTCAAAGGCAAGTCTTAATCCCAATTGATATGTTGTGGCAGGACTTGTAAAAACCACAAATGTCGTTGATTTACATCAGTTCTGCATGGAAGTGAGCCAAAATTCCTCTGCAGGGACGTGGAAGAGTTTGGTTGGGGCTAAAGGTGGCAGAACCAGTTATTGAGGAAATTACTTTTTCACACAGGGACATTTTTGGTGTTACTGAACTTGTTTATGAAATAAGTGTCATTGTTGTGTTATTTGTTCACTCGTTGATCTAATATTAGGTTTTGGTTGAAGATCTGTTAACATTCAGTATAAAAAAAATATGCAAAAGTATAGAAAATAAAAAATGGGGCAAATAATTTCACGGTACTGTATGTATGCAAAAATAAAAATACAATTAGACCTTGGTTGATATGAAACTGATACAACTTTCAATTGAACAGTGGTACATTTGCTACATGGTGATGAGCCAGTTCAAGGTTGGATTGTCAGTTCTTGAGGTCTAGAATTATGTGTCCTGACATCTGGGTCACAGTTACGGGAAATGATTGAGCAGGCAAATCGTATCTTGATTGTTATCAAAGATACGTGAGGATATGAGGTCTGGGTTGTCGTCTTCTTAGCAGCTAACACTGGCAGAGGTCTGCGCTCTTTCTGCCTTGCGAGTTAAGATTTGTAAGCAAAAGTTTGTCAACGCTAAGCCATTGCAGGTGAACTCAACTGACTGCGCTCGTGTATTAAGATTGTCAAATGAGCATTTAGTGAAATATTGTTGACGTAAGCTTTACGCCGAATGGTTCAAGTGTAACCTCCCTCCATGTATAGGTGTTCATTGAGGACCTGAGGGCAGAGTTTGTGGAAGAGTTCATCTGGCCGTCGGTCCAGGCCAACGCCATCTACGAGGACCGCTACCTGCTGGGCACTTCAGTGGCCCGGCCCTGCATTGCCCGCCGCCAGATCCAGATCGCACAGCAGGAGGGCGCCCAGTACGTCTCCCACGGTGCCACGGGAAAGGTGAGGGGTAAATCTGCAAGGGGAGAGCCGAGAAGAACCCGGAGGGCTAGGTGGAGCCATTAGCGAATTGTTAACATCTGTCAAGGTTCATTTGAGATGTTTGTCTGTTTTGTTGAAATCTGACTGTTTTCCCAATTAGCTTTTGGAGTGAGTGGGAAGGTCACATTCAAATAGCCCTCAGCTACCACAATGGCATTCATTAGTCAGCCACAAGTGTAACGATACTGTGGGGAGATGTAGTGTCCCTGCTCCAACTGTAGATGGAGACAAATGCCACTGAATTGAGCCTTCAACCAACAGTAACTGCAAGAAGTCACTCACTGGAAGCTTGTCAGTTTACATGCTTTTTCAACTACCATTGGAAGTGATTTGAACCTTAACTTGTCTTAGGTGAGTGAGAAATCACCTGCTTGATTATCTCTCTGTCTTTGCTAGTCGTTTTTAGATTTATTTCTGGACATGTTACTAGTGTTTTGTGTCTGAATGGTTAACTGTGACTTTCAGGGCAACGATCAGATCCGATTCGAGCTCACCTGCTATGCCCTCTACCCTGAGGTTCAGGTCAGTTCGGTCTTCCCCAGCTCCTCTGCATGAACACCTGTAACTACACAACATGACTGTCCCATCATCCAACATTTACTTCAGATAATGCACCATACAAATGACATGCGTAACCCTCGCTCCTCTCTCTCCCGCTCAGATTATTGCTCCATGGAGGATCCCTGAGTTCTACAATCGCTTCGTTGGGAGGAAGGATCTGATGGAGTATGCCGAGGTAACACTTCCACATGATAGGATCACTTTATAACATGTTGCCTGGCAGTGAGTGTGTGATAGGATCTCTTCATATACATTAGGGATGTGATTTATGTAAACATTTGAAAGTTTAAACTGCCATTTTTAAATGGCTTAAATGATTTTAAAAAGTATTAAATTGTGTGAATTCACAATTCACATTTGGTCCTGTGTGTGACCGCTAGGGGGCAGTGCCGTTCAATCTAGTGCAACCCTGACTACCTAACAGGCGGCAGTCACCTTACTGCTGTACCCCTCCCACTCAACAATGACTGTAGTTAATGCCATTTTAGGTTCTCTACTGTGACCCTCTCCTCCATGTTCTCAGTTGGCAGTACATGTCCCACTTCTCATCAATGTGATGGCTCGCTGCAGTGATGCATGACAGCGTGTTCATAGACCTCTGACAATGTTACATTTACATTTAAGTCATTTAGCAGACGCTCTTATCCAGAGCGACTTACATATTGGTGCATTCACCTTATGACATCCAGTGGAACAGCCACTTTACAATAGTGCATCTAAACCTTTTAAGGGGGGGGGGTGAGAAGGATTACTTTATCCTATCCTAGGTATTCCTTAAAGAGGTGGGGTTTCAGGTGTCTCCGGAAGGTGGTGATTGACTCCGCTGTCCTGGCGTCGTGAGGGAGTTTGTTCCACCATTGGGGGGCCAGAGCAGCGAACAGTTTTGACTGGGCTGAGCGGGAACTGTACTTCCTCAGTGGTAGGGAGGCGAGCAGGCCAGAGGTGGATGAACGCAGTGCCCTTGTTTGGGTGTAGGGCCTGATCAGAGCCTGGAGGTACTGAGGTGCCGTTCCCCTCACAGCTCCGTAGGCAAGCACCATGGTCTTGTAGCGGATGCGAGCTTCAACTGGAAGCCAGTTGAGAGAGCGGAGGAGCGGGGTGACGTGAGAGAACTTGGGAAGGTTGAACACCAGACGGGCTGCGGCGTTCTGGATGAGTTGTAGGGGTTTAATGGCACAGGCAGGGAGCCCAGCCAACAGCGAGTTGCAGTAATCCAGACGGGAGATGACAAGTGCCTGGATTAGGACCTGCGCCGCTTCCTGTGTGAGGCAGGGTCGTACTCTGCGGATGTTGTAGAGCATGAACCTACAGGAACGGGCCACCGCCTTGATGTTAGTTGAGAACGACAGGGTGTTGTCCAGGATCACGCCAAGGTTCTTAGCGCTCTGGGAGGAGGACACAATGGAGTTGTCAACCGTGATGGCGAGATCATGGAACGGGCAGTCCTTCCCGGGAGGAAGAGCAGCTCCGTCTTGCCGAGGTTCAGCTTGAGGTGGTGATCCGTCATCCACACTGATATGTCTGCCAGACATGCAGAGATGCGATTCGCCACCTGGTCATCAGAAGGGGGAAAGGAGAAGATTAATTGTGTGTCGTCTGCATAGCAATGATAGGAGAGACCATGTGAGGTTATGACAGAGCCAAGTGACTTGGTGTATAGCGAGAATAGGAGAGGGCCTAGAACAGAGCCCTGGGGGACACCAGTGGTGAGAGCGCGTGGTGAGGAGACAGATTCTCGCCACGCCACCTGGTAGGAGCGACCTGTCAGGTAGGACGCAATCCAAGCGTGGGCCGCGCCGGAGATGCCCAACTCGGAGAGGGTGGAGAGGAGGATCTGGTGGCTCACAGTATCGAAGGCAGCCGATAGGTCTAGAAGGATGAGAGCAGAGGAGAGAGAGTTAGCTTTAGCAGTGCGGAGCGCCTCCGTGATACAGAGAAGAGCAGTCTCAGTTGAATGACTAGTCTTGAAACCTGACTGATTTGGATCAAGAAGGTCATTCTGAGAGAGATAGCGGGAGAGCTGGCCAAGGACGGCACGTTCAAGAGTTTTGGAGAGAAAAGAAAGAAGGGATACTGGTCTGTAGTTGTTGACATCGGAGGGATCGAGTGTAGGTTTTTTCAGAAGGGGTGCAACTCTCGCTCTCTTGAAGACGGAAGGGACGTAGCCAGCGGTCAGGGATGAGTTGATGAGCGAGGTGAGGTAAGGGAGAAGGTCTCCGGAAATGTTCTGGAGAAGAGAGGAGGGGATAGGGTCGAGCGGGCAGGTTGTTGGGCGGCCGGCCGTTACAAGACGCGAGATTTCATCTGGAGAGAGAGGGGAGAAAGAGGTCAGAGCACAGGGTAGGGCAGTGTGAGCAGAACCAGCGTGTTAACGCCACGTATGGTTTTTGAAAGCTCGCCCTTTGTACTTGCAGAGCAATCATTGTACAATATCTCCATCCGGGCCATCAAGTTTTTTTGGCATCTTGTAGTCTGGTTCTAGATATGCCATCAGTGCATTGAAGCCTACGTAACTTCTCAAAGTATACAGGGCTTCGCTGCTGTCGCGTCCCTGTCTGACTCTGCCACTTTCCCAACTGTAAACAACGATGACGTGCTGAGCGCATTGAGGAGATGAGATGTGGGTATTAGAGGTCGACCGATTAATCGGAATGGCCGATTAATTAGGGCCGATTTCAAGTTTTCATAACAATCGGAAATCTGTCTTTATGGACACAGATTTGGCCGTTTAAAAAAAAGTTCGCTTTTTTTATTTTTATACACCTTTATTTAACTAGGCAAGTCAGTTAATAACACATTCTTATTTGCAATGACAGTTTCCGGATTCAACCATATCAATGACCAAAGTGTGTTATTATGTCATAATTAAGTCTATTATTTTATATTTCATAGAGCAGTCTGCCTGAGTGATGGTAGGCAGCAGCAGGCTTATAAGCATTCATTCAAACAGCACTTTTGTGCGTTTGCCAGCAGCTCTTTGCTGTGCTTCAAGCATTGAGCTGTTTATGACTTCAAGCCTATCAACTCCCGAGATTAGGCTGGTGTAACCGATGTGAAATGGCTAGCTAGTTAGCGGGGTCGCGCTAATAGCGTTTCAATCAGTGACGTCACTCGCTCTGAGAGTTGGAGTAGTTGTTCCCCTTGCTCTGCAAGGGCCGCAGCTTTTGTGGAGTGATGGGTAACGATGCTTCGAGGGTGGCTGTTGTCAATGTGTTCCTGGTTCGAGCCCAGGTAGGGGCGAGGAGAGGGACGGAAGCTATACTGTTACAATGGCAATACTAAAGTGCCTATAAGAACATCCAATAGTCAAAGGTATATGAAATACAAATGGCATAGAGAGAGAGAGTCCTATAATAACTACAACCTAAAACTTCTTACCTGGGAAGACTCATGTAAAAAGGAACCACCAGCTTTCATATGTTCTCATGTTCTGAGCAAGGAACTTAAACATGAGCTTTTTTTACATGGCACATATTGCACTTTTACTTTCTTCTCCAACACTTTGTTTTTGCATTATTTAAACCAAATTGAACATGTTTCATTATTTATTTGAGGCTAAATCGATTTTATTGATGCATTATATTAAGGTAAAAGAAAATAAGGGCTCTCTATGGTCAGGACGTGACAGTCACAAATAGAACCAAGTTCTATTTTAGCGACTGGCTATGCAGACGTGCAGGTGCAATGATTTTAATAACGTCTATGTGTACATTTATTTTACAAAGCACGAAACTCAAGCGGTGTGGTCAGCACGTTAGGCATTTTGTTAAATTGTTACTTTTCCTTTCATTATGATGATCGGAACCTGCACTGTGATTTGAATTTGGTTTGCTCTGCCATTTCCTGGTTGCTAAAATTCAAATAGTTTGCCTAATTTCAGTTTGTGACAAGCGAATATAGTGTAGAGAATCATTGTACCATCTAAACCGCTGTGAAATATTTTGTTGCATAACCCAAAATATTGTGTTTCAGCAGTTTGAAGTTGGTGTACAAAACCGATAGTAAAAGATGCAAGAAAGAAACTTAAAAACGGGAAGCATAGATATGTTCTATGTGTGCTATATCTACTGCTTCTTAGACTTGCTTTCATTGAGAATGACAGATATATACAGTGCCTTGCGAAAGTATTCGGCCCCCTTGAACTTTGCGACCTTTTGCCACATTTCAGGCTTCAAACATAAAGATATAAAACTGTATTTTTTTGTGAAGAATCAACAACAAGTGGGACACAATCATGAAGTGGAACGACGTTTATTGGATATTTCAAACTTTTTTAAGAAATCAAAAACTGAAAAATTGGGCGTGCAAAATTATTCAGCCCCTTTACTTTCAGTGCAGCAAACTCTCTCCAGAAGTTCAGTGAGGATCTCTGAATGATCCAATGTTGACCTGATGATATGTTCTTTTCATAACATGTTGCCTGGCAGTGTTTGTCTATGAGGTGGTGTTCTCCACTCTGCCCACTAGAGGGGGATCATGGCCTTTTAGTCCCATGTGTGCATCAGTCACCATTTTTTATCAAGCTTTTCTCCCTTCCCATGATTGTGTTACACAACGTTGAACTTAAATAAATATCGGAATGACCAGATTTGAAGTCAAATCAACAATTGCAGTTGTTAAAGAACAGCTGGAGGTGATATGATTGGTTTAACTATTCAGAATTTAGCAGATAAAAATGTATTGCTCAGAGCGGTCTCACTTGAAGTGTTAATATACTGTTATCATTGACTCTTCTCTGACCTTTCCCATCACCCCCAGAAACATGGCATCCCTGTGCCCGTCACCCCTAAAGCACCCTGGAGCATGGATGCCAACCTCATGCACATCAGGTGAGAAGAACACCACTGATGCTCACAATACTTCCTGGTTGAATTAAGGTTGAAGAAAATACATATGTTTTATTTTTACAAGAATAGTTTGTAACTTTCAGGCGGTATTGGCCCTTTTTGGTCACTTGTCTCCCACATTAGCTATATCCTGTACAGCAGTGCATCCCAACTCCGGTCCTTGAGTACCCCCAACGCCACACATTTTTGTTGTCTACCCGGACAATGACGCCTGATTCAACTTATCAAGGGCTTGATGATTAGTTGAAAAGTAGAATTAGGTTTGCTTAGTTGGGAAACACTGCTGTAGAATGACAAAGGGATTGAATGTGTTCACCAACATACCTTCTCATTGTCTGTTTCAACAGCTATGAGTCTGGAATACTGGAAAATCCTAAGGTAAGATCTTCTGCATGCATGAGCAGGCTGAGGAATCAATCAGGACAATTATGGCCCCTAACATGTCACCGTTCATCCCAGTGCCAGATTCAGCAGGTTGTTCTTCTCACCTCCTGCTGTCTGAATCACAACAGCAAACTTCTCAAGAGTATCAGGATGGATACACTGGACCTAGGTTCACATAGTGTCAGCTAATCCATGTCATTGACCATACAGTATCTATCACATCCTTTGTCCTCCTACTCATATTCAACATTTCTCTCCGTAGTCAACCTGCCTGGTAGTTTATAGATTCTCCCTGTTTCACGTTTTCTTTTTTACAGTATATATTATTGTGTTGTAATATGTACAAAGCAATAGCTGATAGGAGTAGAGTTGTGAAATAACTTTCCCAAAAAGTTTTTCCTGAAATCCCGGTTAGGGGATTCACAGATTTCCTGCTTATTCCCTCCTAAATTCCATGAATCCTCCAACCAGGATTTCTGGAAAACCAGGGGATTTGGGGAAAGTTACTGGAATTTTGCAACCCTAGATTAGAGAGTCTATTGAGATAAAGTTAAGAAGAGCCCCCCCCAATCTCTTATATTGGCACCAGCACAGATGAACCAAACCCTGAGCCCACAGTGAGACAGAGATAGTTTGATCTCTTCAGGGGTCAGAGGTCAAGGCTGTACACAAAGGTCACCCTTGACGACTCAAACCTCATCCCTCCTTGTTGTCTCTTCTCACCCTAAACCTTGCCGAGCCTGGGAAGAGCCTGGGACACACAGACACTGACTTGTCATCAGAAACGGCTCGCATAATTCCCGATTTCATGGGAGCCGGGGGAAGGGTTAGGGCAGCGCGCCCAGCTGGGCCTCCTGGGTCCCCCCGGCTCTTGGGGGACCATTGTTTCTGGTTGCGCCGCCGCAGGCTGCAACGTGGGAGGGACCCATTTCACCGTGACACCAGAATGTCACCAGTAACAGTAAAGTACAAAGGCGGGCAGACAGATGAGCGTCCCAATGGACGGGGTGTCAGGGAGGCGAGGGGTCCCCCGCTTTTGGATTGGCGGGGCAGGGGCAGAAATGTAACGCAGGCTTTTCTCTCTCCGACGCTCGCCCTGTGGAGAAATTCATCCTGAAAAGAAACGACTCAATAGCATAGCGATGTGTAGTATGACAGTATTGTGTAATTGATTTAATTCATGGTTTTAGTCCCATTTACTTTCACAATGAATTTATCAATGGAATTAAATGCGATGAAATATTTATGGTGGAGGAGATACAAGTGATAAAGGGATTTGAATACATTACTCGGGGCCTGTTATGATCCATTTCAAATTGAACAGACTGTAATAATTCACTCATTTGCTCAGTTTCTGCTCCCGTAGGAGATTATTTGAGATTTTACACATTTTCCAAGTACTTTAAACATTTTACTTTTAATGTGTCAATTTAAAACCATTTCAGGCTTCGAAGAAACCTTACTGTAAATTGAATGTACAACCCAGATGGTAATACTACATCAATGTACTTTATCATTATTAACCTCTTATCAACATATGCACCCAAACATGACTGTCCGTGAGGAGATATTGAAAAGGTCATCTCAACCTTCTAGTTCTCAACTGGGCATCTGCCTCCTAAGAGTCCAGTTACCCCCCCCCCCCAAGGCCGGAGCAGACTCCCTCCATTCACAGTGCCTCTCCGCCCACCTGGAAACACAATGGCTCCACTCTCCCCACACACAGATTAGGAAATGTCCAAATGGTCGCTCATATGTTCCTTCTGAGATAAGGTAGCCAGGGTCAGGTTGCACTGTGGCTATTCCCACTAGCTGGATTCTCTCCCATTACACCAGAGGTTAGGCTTTAGCTACACCACTAGGCTACATTGTCTTTATCTGCTCACCTTTGACGTTGTTCTTCTAGACAGTTTTACTGGAGTAGGAGCAACCAGGGGATTAAAGTTTCTATGAATGATGGAATTTTGATGATGCATTTTTATTTTTGAACACCATTGCAAATTTTAAGGACAAGCATTTCAACTCTTGAAGTTTAAACCCTATGTAACAGATCTATCATTTGCCGTATCGATAACACGTTGTAGCTGCTTTCCTGATCTGATTGAACTTGTATAAATAACGTGAAGCTATTTAACTTGAAAAGGCAAGCTATTTGTCCTGAAACACAACCCAATATCCTCTGTGCTGTCAGTTTACCGGTCAGGGGCCGGGTCCCTGGGGCAGTGTGACATTCGTCAGCAGTCATTAAAACATCCCCTCTGTCTAAATGATAGTCCATGGCTTTGGCTGGACTTCCCCTGGCCCAGTAGCCTACCAGTAGCCCAGTAGGAGTGAAGGACAACGATGTTGTGTGGTAAACCCCGAGCCCCTTTGATGGTATTGACTAAAGAGGTGGTAGCGGAACAGACGGTGTTGCTACACAGAGGAAATGAAACTTGTTTTCTGTTAGTTTGGAAATGACCCGGCCCGTGACGCAGCTGCCTAGGGGGAAGGATGCGTTGGATGGTGTGTAGGTGTCTTTTCAAGCACGGAGGGTTAGATTTGTCATGCAACCTTCTCGCCCCTTGGTCAGATGGTTGGGTCTGACCTATTATAGAGCTCTCTGTCAATCTATTTGTCTCTGATTTAGTTGTTGTCTTATAGTTTGTGCTTGTTACTAGTGTTACCTTTTGGGCAAAGCTGTTGGTAGATACTGTAGACAAAGGTTAAGATTTTCTTTATTGGTCAATTGCAGACAAGATTCAACCAAAATGTTACTTCCGCTTCCAACCCCCCTGAAATACACACATACACAGGTTTTGGAGAGGTGCGGGTGCTACCACACTGGATACCTGGGGAGCTGTTGTTGTGAGGGGTTAAGTGCCTTGCTCAATGGCATCTAGGATTTGATACAGCAACCCTCCAGTTGCCAGCTCACTTCCTGACAGATTTTTCCCAACTGACTCGGGATTCGAACAGGCCAGCCTCCGGTTGCTGGCTCGCCTCTCTAACCGCTAGGCTACCTGCCGCCCCATGATACGGCCAATGATAATGTTAACCAAATGTAGCGGGGTGTTGAACATAAAAAATAGTCCACACAAATCAGATTGAATACATTCTCAATGTGCCATGTTTGCAAATGGCATTTTAAAGACAAGGCCTGACTTTAGACGTGGTGATTTAAGTATCAGTTCCAAACCAGTGGGCCAGATTTTCTTCCAGCCCCCCCCCCAACTCTCTCCCCACCTCTGCCTTTTCTTTGGAGGCCACCGGACTCAATTGAAAGGCAATGAGGCAGCTAACGTGTGGAAAGATAGAAATTTACTCACTTTAAGTTCACGCTGCCACAGCCCTCTTTCTGGGGGCCGCATTGAGTGGGACCACAGCAGCACCACAATATGGCAGAACTGGAGAATGGCTGCAAAAGGGAGCTAAGCACAGCGACATGATGGCTGAGCTTCACGCCCCATTTGACAGCATTGCTCTCCCTTTCTCTCACTCTCGCTCCATTTCTAAATGTTCCTGTCTTTCGGGGCCAGGGGCTTTGGGACCGGTCCACCTGCGGGGGGCTGGAATTGAAATGCATTGATCTTTAAGCACTGGAAACTATTCCCTTGCTCTTTCCATTTCTCTCTCTCTCTCTCCCACTTTGTCACTCGCGTCTCGTGAGCATACATGTTTGAATTGATATTCCATGTATTTCCTTGTGATAATGTGTCTGTGTAGAGAGGTAAGAAGGATAACGTCTTTATCATAGAGTGAACTCTAGCCGGCAGAAACAATGCATCTTCGTATTTTAGAATTGCGTAGGCTTTAAACTACTAGTAGGTAAGGCAACTCTGTAGAACACTATAGTAACCACACAACAATAGTTATCATACCCAGATTCACAGAGCAAGGCCTGCTCAGTCTGTTGTTCAAATTAAATCATGCTGTGTTCCTCGGTTCTGTCCCCTTCAATAGTATGCATCAAATGGGTTTTGCCCCACTCCTTCTCCCTCTCGTTTGTCGTCTTCTTGGGCGCTGAGGCAGAAAATAAAAAGGAGAGATGGGAGCCTTTTTGAAAGTCGACGTTGGTGTTTAGTTAAAAGGAAAGAAGCGATTGCACTCGTTCCGCGACATGGGCAAACTCTCTGCGGCTGAGAGCGAGATTAGTTATCGTATGATTTTTTTTTCCCGTCTGGTAAAGGTTTTCATTTAAATGCACCCAGTGGTTATTTTGCATAGTTCCCCTGCAATTTGCCTCAGCTCAGGGGACATTGGTCATCGTCTGGTTGTAATGTGAGGTAATTGGCAGGGGTGTCAGCCCGATTTTTATTTAAGTGCTCAACTACCAACTCCCCCCAACTGGAAAACATCTGTGTCGGCTCCTACAACTTCCTATGGCTCTCAGGGTAGGAGGGGTAGGTTGTTGTTGTGTGGTTCCCATAAAGATTCATTCTTCATCTGAAGAGAAATAAAGGAGAAAATGTCAGTCAGAAAGTCAATTCCAGAAGATGTGGAAAAGCTTATGGGGAGGAGGAGGCTGGATGGCAGATTTGGAAGATTTGCTTGCGCCTTTCCAAACAGCCGGTGAATATTGTGTGGCATTCGCTTGAGTACATCCTGTCATAGTATCAGATGTGCTTTGACTTATGAAGTGTCTTCTTTCAGTGGATTGGGGTCTGTCTTTCTCTCTCTTTTTGTCCTGCTGCATCTCTTCCTCTTCTCTCCACCTCCCTCTGCGGTGAAAGGCCAAGCAGGGAAAAATGAAACCAAATAGAGGAGAAAAATAGGATGTAGATTTTTGTCTTTTTCTCTCAGATCCTGACAGCTTTTGAAGGTTATTTATTTTCACGCATCATCCCGTCCCTCCACCCACAGCAGACTGGCTATGTCTGCCATGTTCTCAACTGAATCTCCTAGTACCATACTAAGTGCTGAAATGTGAATGTCATTGTGTGTATATTACAGACCCATGCTCCAACTGGCCTGTACCTGATGACCAAGAGCCTAGAGGACGCCCCCAACAGCCCAGATGTGCTGGAGATCGAGTTCAAAAAAGGTGTGTTTCCGTCCGTCTGTCTACATGTAGTGGGACTTTTTAGTCCTGTAGTTCAGCCGGGGTTTATGATTCCAAGTCCAGTCCTGACCTGTGTTAGTTTGTTCGTCTTGTCCACCAATGGCTTGGCCATACCCACAGCCCCAGGGCTGCTGTAGACCCCGTGCTACCCTGCCTTTCCCTGGCTGTGTTTATCACTCTGACCACCCAGACCTAGGACAGCCCAGTCCCACAACCTGGAGCAGTCTAAACTAAAGCAGCCTGCCTGGGGGCATGGAGGGGCCGGAAGCGTTAAGCCAGCTAATACAATTGACTGAGGGAGGCCCAGGAAAGTGACACATTAGCCCAGTTGCCGAAAAGAGACACACATCCCAGCCTGGGGCCAGAAGCAGAAATCCCTCTAATCTAGATCCTGGTCACAAGTGTCCGTGTGTATAGATGGGGGGGCTACAGGCCACTGAGGCCTGCTGGGGCTTCAAAAGACATGGCAGGACATTAGCCTCTGATCATGGTGATGACCAGTGACAGTTTTATGACATTGCTACTACACTGAAGCAGTTCAGAGAGGAATTGAAGAGAAAGGAGGTTTCATCTGTGATTTACGTTGGTATCTGTCTGCTGATTTATGCAACTTTGAAGGTTTGTAGGGTTTATTTGAGATTTATGTCTGAAGTGAAATTGGAGGGAGAGGAGCAATGATAAAGTTCATAGAGAACTGTTAAATCTTCGTTTGAAGGAAGGTTTAAACAATAATAAAAAAAATGGTAATAGGAATCTGAAACGGTGACGTCATCGTATAACCTGGTTTCACCTCGGCCCTTTGCTCATTTGCAATCAGTTTTCATAGTTTTTTTTTCTCTCCCCTTATTGAGTGACGATGACAAAAGCTGTTTTAGTGGCTCACACAAAGGCTTCAGCTTACTCCTCCTCCTCAAGCACAAGATCAGCGCAAGAATGTTTCCATCTTTTCATCTCCCACCAGCCCTTTTTTCACCGGGCTTTCTCACTGATTAAAAAGATAAACTAAACTTTCTTTCATCAGCAGCAGTTTTCCCCTTCTTTCTGTCCTTTTTTTTTTTATCCCTCTTCCTTTCATTGAAAGAGGGGGGAAAGGAAAAAGAGAGAGGAAAAATTTAAAGCAGTAATTTTTCCTACAACTGTGTCTGCTGTCCCATTGTTTGCACTGTTCACTTCAGCGCTGAAGAAAAGGGCAGGCAGGGAAAAGAAAGGCCCAGTGAATGATAGACACGGCGAGATGGAGGAGAGGAGGACGAGAGGCCGGGCCCGGCTCCCGCATTCACACCCTCACTTAATTTATTTGAACTTTTAATCTAATTATTAACTATTTGGGGGATCAGGGGGCTTTGTCGGAGCGCTATCCGTGTGCCCTCTCCGGCTCTGGGAGTTTTCCTCGGGGGCCGAAGTGACAAAGCCCTTGTCTAAAAATATTTTGTCAAGTCCTTTACGTGTCATTCGAACAGGGCTTACATTTGGGCCCATTGAAATGCAACCAGGAGTGCTGCTTTTTTACCGGGACTTGATTGGCAACTGCAAGCATGCTAAATGCTAATGAGCGCTGGATGGATAGGGGAGTGACTATCTGCAGATGTATTTTTCTTCTATCCTATCCTTCGTGTGTCTTCAAAAGCTCTTTTAGCCCCCCACCTCCCCCTCCCCGCCCATGTCCCAGTCTATTGCACCTCCTCCACCTTTGACCTCTGCGTTGCTCATTTTAACCTATGAATACTATGAATAAGCAAGTAAATGACAGTGGCCAAAATACATTGGCCAGTTTATTAGGTACACCACCCCTTTCATGAAGATGGTTCGCTCCTACAGACAGTAAGTCACATGGCCATGGCTTGCTATATAAAGCAGGCAGACGGGCACCGAGGCATTCGGTTACTGTTCGATTTAAACGTTATTATGGGCAAAACAGGTGACTTAAGCGACTTTGAGCATGTTATGATTGTCGGTGCGGCGGTTCCAGTATCTCAGAAACCGTCGGCAATCTTGGGCTTTTCACGCACGACAGTGTCTAGGGTTTACCGAGAATGGTGCGACAGACAAAAAACATTCAGTCAGCAGTCCTGTGGGCGAAAACAGCTCGTTGATGAGAGGATGAATGAGAAGGTCAAGAATCGTGCAAGCTAAGAGGCGAATAACGGCGCAGTACAACAGTGATGTGCAGAACATCTCGGAACGCATCTCGTCGGTCCTTGTCACGGATGGATTATTACAGCAGACGACCACACCGGGTTCCACTCCTATCAGCTAAAAACAACAGGAAGCGGCTCCAGTGGGCACCGGATCATCAACACTGGACAGCTGAGGAGTGGAAAAACATTGCCTGTTCCGACAAATCCCGGTCCCTGTTGCGTCATGCTGATGATGGCAGAGTCATGGTTTGGCGTAAAAGCAGTATGAGTCCATGGCCCCATCCTGCCTGATGTCAACGGTACAGGCTGGTGGTGTAATGGTGAGAAGAATGTTTTCCTGGAACACGTTAGCTCCCTTGATACCTGTAGAAAAGGCCCATGGAGTTGGTGGAATACTCCTTTAATTCATTGCCATTGACTCGGCTGGGCCAGGGGTGCTTTAATTAGGTCAGGTGGAAATGTCCTACAGATCTCAACTCCATAAAAGGAGGAAATTGCCATCGCCTGATCTCGCTGCTTTCTCTTCCCTAACTCCATCTGATCCAGAAGTTCTGTGCGTCCATGAATCCACGTAAGTCCACCGACTCTTACCTTTCATCTGAATGATCTGTGGCGATCGGGAGAGTGGGCCATTCAGTTACTGTTTATAGTTATCACCGCGGAGCGTGGCTTGGAGCGCACGCTTCAAACATATTGTGTAATGTGAATTGTCAATGATCACGGCCCTACGGATCCTCATAGGCCAATTATGCAATCGATATGGTTCATGTGTATTGAAATTAATTATATGTACACATGAAGACAATTGAAAGAGTGAAATGAGAAACGTCATTGTTTGCTAACTGATTGACTTTGATCATGGGGAATATAGATTGTATAACCATTCACTGTTTGTATTCTTTCATGATTTATGATAAATAGTTATGAGCCTCAATGACTCACGGATGATTACTATTGACTTCTTAATGAACTGGACTGTTGAATTCCTTAACTTGTGTTAATAATGACTGATATGATTTGATCTTTGATTATGAATTTGATTGTATACATGTTATTTGTTTCCTTTGTGATGCAGCACAGACTACTCAGTAAATATACCACTTTATGGTTAAAGGAATTCCTGCCTCAGTCTCATCCATTCCGCTGTCACCTGACACGTGACCACCTGTTCACCTTCACTGTCAGTCATCCTACCTGTCCAGCAACCCACACAGATTCCACTAATCTTTCAATACCAATTGAGCAACATTTCCACAGAGAATCCCGACGAATTCGGGCAGTTCTGGAGGCAAGGGGGGGGGTCCGACCCAGTACTAGATGGGTGTACCTAATAAACTGAATTTAGTGTGTCTTTGTAGGGAAAGTTGGGGATGGAGATTGATTGGGGAGCACCTAGGCGTGTGTGTGTGTGCGTATTAGGAATGGTCAATGCGTTCCTAATAATGTGCACACACACATTCACTCATACCGCAGTGCGAGGCTATTGGTAGAAAAGGTATGGGTGACTCAAAGCCCGGGTGTGTAATTAACTTAGGAAAGGCCTGTCTGGGATTTCACAGCCTTCAAATGAGCAGGGCTTTTGAATATATTAGTACTTCTCACCACATCCCATTGAAGTATTCTACCATTAACACCCGTTACCCTCCCTCCACATTCCCCCACATCCAAATCTCCCTCTCCACTCCCTCACTCTTTTCATGGTCTCTCCCATCTCCCTTGTGAACTGTGTTCAGTACCTGGGAATCAGTCTCTTCACTTTGCTTGTTTTTAGTGAACATTAAACGAATAGGTGGAAATGTAGTAACAATTTTGGCCATACATATTGATTCTGTCAGATTCATAAATACAGCTTCTGCCCAAATCCAAAATTTGCTGTATGTGACGAGATCAGATTTGATACTGTAAGAGAACAATACTGTTAACCTGAATGACCTACTGTAGCACAGTATTATGATGATGCAGTATCTCTCCAGGCTGTTGCGTAACTGTCTGACTGTTCCATTCCAACCCACACAGGTGTGCCCATCAAGGTGACCCACGTCAAGGAGGGGAAGTCCAAGGACACACCGCTGGACATCTTCTCTTACCTCAATGAGATTGGGTGAGTCGGACTTTCTCTTACCTCGATGAGATGGGGTGAGTCGGACTTTCTCTTACCTCAATGAGATGGGGTGAGTCTGACTTTCTCTTACCTCGATGAGATGGGGTGAGTCGGACTTTCTCTTACCTCGATGAGATGGGGTGAGTCGGACTTTCTCTTACCTCGATGAGATGGGGTGAGTCGGACTTTCTCTTACCTCGATGAGATGGGGTGAGTCGGACTTTCTCTTACCTCGATGAGATGGGGTGAGTCGGACTTTCTCTTACCTCGATGAGATGGGGTGAGTCTGACTTTCTCTTACCTCGATGAGATGGGGTGAGTCTGACTTTCTCTTACCTCGATGAGATGGGGTGAGTCGGACTTTCTCTTACCTCGATGAGATGGGGTGAGTCTGACTTTCTCTTACCTCGATGAGATGGGGTGAGTCTGACTTTCTCTTACCTCAATGAGATGGGGTGAGTCGGACTTTCTCTTACCTCAATGAGATGGGGTGAGTCGGACTTTCTCTTACCTCAATGAGATGGGGTGAGTCTGACTTTCTCTTACCTCAATGAGATGGGGTGAGTCTGACTTTCTCTTACCTCAATGAGATGGGGTGAGTCGGACTTTCTCTTACCTCAATGAGATGGGGTGAGTCTGACTTTCTCTTACCTCGATGAGATGGGGTGAGTCTGACTTTCTCTTACCTCGATGAGATGGGGTGAGTCGGACTTTCTCTTACCTCGATGAGATGGGGTGAGTCGGACTTTCTCTTACCTCGATGAGATGGGGTGAGTCGGACTTTCTCTTACCTCGATGAGATGGGGTGAGTCGGACTTTCTCTTACCTCGATGAGATGGGGTGAGTCGGACTTTCTCTTACCTCGATGAGATGGGGTGAGTCGGACTTTCTCATACCTCGATGAGATGGGTTGAGTCGGACTTTCTCTTACCTCGATGAGATGGGGTGAGTCGGACTTTCTCTTACCTCGATGAGATGGGGTGAGTCGGACTTTCTCTTACCTCGATGAGATGGGGTGAGTCGGACTTTCTCTTACCTCGATGGGGTGAGTCGGACTTTCTCTTACCTCGATGGGGTGAGTCGGACTTTCTCTTACCTCGATGGGGTGAGTCGGACTTTCTCTTACCTCGATGGGGTGAGTCGGACTTTCTCTTACCTCGATGAGATGGGATGAGTCGGACTTTCTCTTACCTCGATGAGATGGGTTGAGTCTGACTTTCTCATACCTCGATGAGATGGGTTGAGTCGGACTTTCTCTTACCTCTATGAGATGGGTTGAGTCTGACTTTCTCTTACCTCAATGAGATGGGTTGAGTCTGACTTTCTCTTACCTCTATGAGATGGGGTGAGTCGGACTTTCTCTTACCTCTATGAGATGGGGTGAGTCGGACTTTCTCTTACCTCGATGGGGTGAGTCGGACTTTCTCTTACCTCGATGAGATGGGGTGAGTCGGACTTTCTCTTACCTCTCGATGAGATGGGGTGAGTCGGACAATCAGTAGGGAGAGCCAAACTGCGAATGAGAATCCTTTATTGACTGCATGGAATCACCATTAGAGGGCAGTGTGTAAACTTGCTGCAGTGTTTTCAGCAAAGTGTGGGTGTTTTCAGGCGAGAATACAGAAATATTGACTACTGTTCTTGGTGAGTAAGAATTCTATTGTGGTTTCCATTGTGGTTTCAGAGGGAGGCATGGAGTTGGGAGGATCGACATCGTGGAGAATCGCTTCATCGGCATGAAGTCCAGAGGTAAGGCAGTGACGAAGTGTAATGAGAGAGCCTATATGTATAAAGAGAAGAGATCCTGAGAGAATACAGGTGAAATTAATTGAGAGGAAAAACATGTATACTGTATCAATAGCTTTGGTTAAAATGCACTTCCCTTTTATAGAAATGTTAGATTTATAGATAAGCTAGCACAAAGATATACAGTACCTACTCCGCCGTAAGTGCCAACACTTCCATGTCCTATCCATTTGTAAAGCTTCCTGTCACATCTCTAGTGCTTTCAGGCAATTGCAGTCATTTTATGTCAGTGCTAAAAGGGAACACTTGCTATTCCACTTGCATAAAAGTGTTGTGGAGGAAAAGCAAGACCATGAACAAACACAGCATTATGTGCCTCTCTTTCCTTTCAGAGGAAATGTTTTTCTCTGGTTCACCTGTAAACTGAGGGTCTGATGTGACCCACATTCACTTTCACATGCAGAAAGCCTTCGCATTTCTCTTTTTGCAGCCTCCCACACACAGACACACGCTGTTGTTCACACACACTCCATCTCGGCAGTCGGCCACTCCTCCGCATGACTTCGAATTGCCCTCTCCGTCAACAGAGCTTCTCAGAAACCTCCTTATTTCTGCATGCTTAAGGGCCGTGAGGGGCCAAGATGTTTGTGGCACCGTGTCCCATGTCAGACAGCACGTCACTGACTCCCTCCGTGGCCCCTGTCTCCTGCCACACTGCATTTCTACTCCTCACAATAACCTGACCAGCAAATTGACTCGCCAACACACTCCGCCTCTGGCGTAGTGGCAGGTAGAAATTGAAAAATGGGAAGCCCACTTTTCTCCCTCTTGGCTGCACAAAAGATCAAAGCTCATCTTTTCTACAGAAATGGGAAAGGAGGAGTGTGAGGTTTGACTGCAGTGAATAACTAGTAAAGATTGTGTGTTGACGGCAGGGGGAGAAGGGGGGGGTTTGCACAAAAGATGCCAAGGAGGATTGACTAGTTGACAGACTGAATGTGTCATTTATTTGTATGTCTTGGGGGGTCAAGAAGGCGGGGCATGGAAATGGTTGTCAAGAATGTTGTCAGTTCTCGACAAAACATTCACTGGTGTATGTAAGTGGTGTACACCTGTCAACCCTTGTCTGAGCTCTGAACTCTCCACTGTGACGAACCATGTTGTGCTGAGGATCTGTAGAGAACGTTATGGTGATGATTAACTGGTTTGATTGATATATTATTGAAAGAAATTTGATTTGTTTTTGGGGGCATTTTTTTTTTTTTTTTTTTCAGACATTTTAGAATATCAGACAAATTTGTACTTTTTTGTGTTTCAGGAATTTAGGCCTAGTTGAATTCAAGAACTACAATTCTGAAGTGTGTGTGTGTTTTTGATTCTTGATCAGAGGAACATCAGGAAAGCAGGAAGCAGGCTTAATGTGTGTATTTGTGCCTGCATCCGTGGGCTGTACGCCCAAAGGGGAGCACAGGCTCAGCCCAGGTGGGGTTAATGCTTAGTCTTAACCCCTCTACCCCCTCTAGCAGAATTGGCCTACATACAGAGAAACTGTTTAAAAGATTAATACCTGGAAATCACTGGTGTTTTTGTCCTCCTAAGCTTAACTAAGCCACAGTTGGTTTAGCTAAGGTAAGGGAGACGTTTTATTGTTCATTTGTCTTTCTAATCTCTCTTTGGGGTGCTTAAGGTAAATTGGGTTAAAGGGCAGTTTGAACTGTTTTATCAGATAGTGACAGTTGAATTGCCCCCGTTTTGCCCTCTGTTGCCTTGTTTGAGTGGCTCAAATTGCCACTTTTTGAGGTTTAGATGATTAGCAATTTTGCTAAATCCTGTTTTGGGCAGCCAGTGCTTTGTAAGTGCTTCTCAATTTTCAGATGATGTTTTGGTCCCCCCCTCACCTTCAAGTAGGCTCCATCGAAGACAAGAATTGTATCGGTGCCCCTTCTAACAGTGAATTGAGGTCCCAACACAAGGCGCCCATCCGTAGAGTTTAATCCCAAAGACTGAATGGAAAGGATAGGAATATCCTGTTAATGCTGCCCACACGCAACCATAGTCAATTAAACAGAGATGTCCCAGTGGTTTAGCGTATTAGAATGGCATTATTTGAATAGAGAAACGCGATCTCTCCTCTGGTCTCTTTCGGCCTTTTCTTTTCGACCTCATAAGACAGACAGCTGAGTGACAGCTTCATTTCTCCTGTCATCCCCCCCCCTCTGTCTTCTCCCTCAACAGTGCAGTGGGGGTAAATTGCAGGGTCGGGAGAGCCTGGGGCCTAGCTCAGGGCTGGCGGGGGCCTCCTACCCTGTCATTTGCCCGCGACAGGCTCATTCTGACTGGGTTGATATACTGTGGTGCTGGCCTGTCCGTCAGCCAAGGTTTTGGAGGAGGAGGGTGAAGATGGCTGGTGCCTAATAGAGCTGTCTCAGTTGAGTTGGTCCTGGAAGGAAGTACAATGAGGTTGTCATGGACACAGGACCACCAGAGACCTCTTCTGATAAATTATATTGGTTGCATACACATATTTAGCAGATGTTATTGTGGCTGTAGCTAAATGCTTGTGTTCCTAGCTCCAACAGTGCAGTATAATCTAACAATTCACAACCATACACACATCTAAAAGTAAGAATGGAATATTTTGTTTGGGGGGCAACTTCAGACTATTTTGAAATGCAATGCAACCTATGTGCTTAATTTGTCTCTCCACCTTTCGTTCTGCACCTAGTTGTGTGTTTCTGTGCTCCCCCAGGTATCTATGAGACCCCAGGAGGCACCATCCTGTACCACGCTCACCTGGACATAGAGGCCTTCACCATGGACCGAGAGGTCAGGAGGATCAAACAGGGCCTGGGGGTCAAGTTCACCGAGATGCTCTACAACGGTACGTTTGGTGTATTACGCAAAAAAAACACACATTTAAAACAGTGCTCATACAGCATTCAGAAACGGTGCATTCATGGTTATGTTCTCTCCTAGAACACACACTAAATGGTTAGCCAAAAACTATTCAGCCTCCTGATAATATATTTGATTTATATCATGTTCACTTGCTTTCAAAGCACTTTACATTGATGATAAAATTATGCAAAATACTTTACACTGACCTGGGTGATAAATTGTGCATGGCACACGGCAGCCATTTTGTGCCAGAACACCTCACACAGTGGCAATCACGGTGATTGACAGGTGAGGAGTGACTATGTTACTTCTGCCTCTCATAGAGGTAATGTGTGACTGAATGACTGGGGCCTAAACCTCCTGTCCGCCTGGCTCAGGTGTCCTAATCCCCCCCGGCCGGCCTTCCTTCATCCCCTATAATAGGATCACAGCCGTTAGAAAACTGATTACTGAGCCACTGCAATTTAAATCCTCATGAGAGGAGGGAGATGGCCAGGCAGGCAGAGAGACCAGGGAGAGCGAGCGAGACACCAAGGTACAGGCGCTAGCTAGCTCCTTCTAGGAGGGGGGCAGAGATTAAACTCATTATGGTCTTAAAGCGTGAAATACCACTGTCTCTGCCTGGCCCACTGCATGGGCTGAAGCCACAGGGGATTCCCTGAACAGAACACAGTATGGAGAGAGAGAGCGAGAGAGAAAAAGAGGACAGCTGTGCCTTGATCCATCCACTCAGCCCTGGCCTGACTGTGTGATACTCACACCAGTGCAGATTCAGTGGAAAGGGACTGGGTGAGAGGATTGTTCTTGGGATTGGGAGGTGGAAGGGCATGGAAGAGGGAGAGAGTCACCCCATGGAGATGGGCGTCATTTTTCTCTACCCCCCACCCCCCCTCCCCAGTCCAGCTGTCCCTCAGACCGACAGAGCAGGTCACCTGGGTGAGGCAGGAGAGGGGGGGTCTGAGCCTCACCTGGAGCGATGGGACGAGCGCTCGCATGAGGAGTGGGATGGGAGGAGAATGTGGGGGGGGTCATATGTGCACAATTGAATCACACTTCTAATGGATGATTTCCATTATAGTAGCATGTATACATCCAGTTCCTTGTCCCCAGGTTTCTGGTATAGTCCGGAGTGTGAGTTTGTGCGCCACTGCATAGACAAGTCCCAGGAGAGCGTGGAGGGCAAGGTGCAGCTGTCTGTCGTCAAAGGCCAAGTCTACATCCTGGGCCGCGAGTCGCCCAAATCCCTCTACAACGAGGAACTGGTCAGGTAAGGACCTCTAGCATTGTGTGCATGTGACTAATCTCTGGGTACAGTATAATCAGTTCACTGCATATATGCAGTATCGCCATTGTTTGCTCAGGTTACTTCATTCTCCACTGACCCCACACCAACAATAAATGGACACTGGCTCCAAAGACATCAGAGTGCGGAGCAGGGGTGTCAAGCTCAATTCCTGGAGGGCTTTCTCCCCATTGGTCTCTTCGCTGTGGAACAGTGAGTCCATTCAGACACCTAAGCCCCCAATGCCCCCTGGGCTGGCTCAGTGCTGACCAAAGCAAAGCCTCCATATGCCCCCTTCCATCTACCCTCCATCGCTAATGGCATTTCCAGCCAAAGGAGAGGAGAGTGCTGCTTTTAGGGCCAAAGCACAGGTTTCATGCTAGTTAAGCAGGGGGAGCTGAGAGCTCAACCTCGCTCTCTTTCACACACACTCCCGTTGGTGACTGAGTGTTGGGTTGCACTGGAGGAGAAGATCTTAGGGGCACTATTCTGAGGTAACAGATGTGCTGAGTGTCCTGTGAAGGATCCCATTGTGGTGCGAAGTCCACTTATACCACCTGAAGTACAGCCCCACACACACACACACACCATTTCACCCTCCAAACCCATGCTTAACTGTAAGACCCTGGTGGACAGCTAGCTGCGTCTCCTCAGTAAACAGTGTCATTAACACAGTGGTATAGCATCACACACACGCTGCATTGATCTGGGACAAATGTCAAAAGGTTTCCTGCTAGGTGTTTGGCAGTCAATTAGACCACATGGTTTTTCCTATGTATTCACCTTCTGGAAACCTGCTTCCACAGCCATTCAACACCTCATAGACCGCACTCATAAGATGGTAGGTAGGGAGCCTTGTTTTGAGAGTTGATGGTGGTCTTGCCTTTCTTTCTCTCCACAGAGTCTTTTTTTTTCTTTTCTTTTTTTTCTGACATTCTTTGATTTCCTCCAGCACGGTGTGTCTGAAGAATGAGTGCATGTCTTAGATTAGCAGCTGGGTCTCCGTGGAGGAGGAGCTGAGGGTGTTAGCGCTGCAGGTAAAAACGACTGTAATTAGGCCCTATTCCCACTACGAGATATGAAGGCGAGTATGAGGGGATGGGGTGGCGAAAAGATAATTCTACTTTTCAATTCACATTACATCCTTGTCTAACCTTTTGTTGTGGCTGGCAATGCGTCCATTCTTGGTCCGCAGCTCAAATTGACCGTAAATATCACAGTAGCAAGTAAACACAAAATATTCAGCAATAACCACGTTTCTATCCAGCCTTTTTATGCGAATAAAGTACATGTCAGATAAATCACAACGGGCCTGATGGAAACAGACAATCTGTCGGTAAACTTTCCAAATGTCGACGAAACAAAACACGCTTAGCAAGGTGGGCTATTTTTGTCGGTAAAGTTAATTGTGAGAAATGGAGGTGGAAACGCTTTTATACTCAAATATTTATATTATAACCATCATATGGAAGTAAACTTGGAGTCATGCGATGGCTCGTTGTGTCTTCCACGTATACAGTTTGAGGCTACAGATGAAATAAGTTATGATGAACTTCACAGTGTGGTGAAAGTTCACAGTGATGAGCTTGATGCAACTTTCCAATAAATATCGAGGGTCTTATTCTGGTGACATGATGATCGATGTTTATTTGTCAAATGGCAACCAAGCAATCTCGCTGTCCATAATATTCTCATCATGTAGGCTATACCTGCACTGTATCTGGAGCTGGTGGCTAGAGCACAAGTGCCCATACCAGAATGGACACAGTCACTATAAAACATACATTTTGTTTGTGACAAGACCGTCAGCAGAGTTGAAAATGCGATGGAAACCCATTTAACTTGTACTTTTTAATTGGTTACATGGGAATTTAACCAAGTTATTTTTATGTGCACTACGTCATCACGCACAGCCTTTTATCCACAACAAGTCCATTTGACGGAAACACGTTTCTGGTGAGGAAATGCACATATTGTGTTTATGCTGATTTTAGAATGTTCTCATGGAAATCTGTTGCCAATTGGATGGAAACCTAGCTTTTATTGACTAATACAACAAGCATATTACACTCCTGGGTAATACAACAAGCATATTACACTCCTGGGTAATACAACAAGCATATTACACTCCTGGGTAATACAACAAGCATATTACACTCCTGGGTAATACAACAAGCATATTACACTCCTGGGTAATACAACAAGCATATTACACTCCTGGGTAATACAACAAGCATATTACACTCCTGTAGTAATACAACAAGCATATTACACTCCTGTAGTAATACAACAAGCATATTACACTCCTGTAGTAATACAACAAGCATATTACACTCCTGTAGTAATACAACAAGCATATTACACTCCTGGGTAATACAACAAGCATATTACACTCCTGGGTAATACAACAAGCATATTACACTCCTGGGTAATACAACAAGCATATTACACTCCTGGGTAATACAATAATTCATAAGCATTTATGTGCATTGTGCAGACAATGAAAGGTTTATTTTCTTGTCTGTTTGCTACACTCATTACATTTTGATTTATATCATGCCTTCATCAAGTAACGTTAGCCTATCAAAAAGGAACGATTAACCTTCTCATGTGAATATAAAAGTACACTAGGCCTACCTTAAAACAAACCAGGCTTATTTTTTTTCAATATCATGTGAATCGATTAAATGTGGTAAAAGCTCATTGCTACTGAAAACATGGGCATAGGTGAATTGACCTAGATGAGCTGTATTGTATGGAAGCCCATACCTGCCACCAACAAAATGTAATGAAATAAAATGGCTGGATTGGTCAACGTGTGCAATTAGTCTGTGCTTCAGTCTGATCAACTGTGGGCTACTGATGACAACCACAGCTGCAGGTAGCCTAGAGAATCGTATGCTCTCTGATCCCATGTGGGCCAGGGGAAATGTAACGGTGTGTTTTTATAGCCTAAAGTAGGCCCGTTTATTTGTGTTTGAGAAAATGTGATCAAATTTGGTTTCTAGTCACACTTCGGGTGGCTGCGCTAACTAAGTCTTTTTAGTGGAATGAATCAACACAATAGTGATGACCTGCTGTTTGAGTGTGTCTTTTTAGGTCTACATGATGCAACCCTGCATACAGCGAGCTCAGACGAGTATGTTTCTGTAAATGGTTTAAACGTTTTAATCCTCCCTAGGGCCAGGAGTCTTTCCAGGAGTTTTATTTTAAACCACATGACCAGATTAGAAAAACTCTGGTCCCATCATAGCCCATATAAAACCGTTTTTTTACAGCTGATTTATTGCTATGTCATACGCCACAACTTGGGTCCGAAGTTGGTTAGGTTAGCCTACTACCAGGTCAGGGGAAACTCTGGGCCCCAGGAGAACAACCCCCCCCCCTCCCCACCAGCACCACTCTGGGACCTGTGGTGTCACCTCTGAAACCACCACACAATGTTACACATGAAACAACACATTCTATGTGTAGGATGTACCTTTGCCATGTTTTTGGTAGCGGGATGGTCTTTCATGTTATACATGTCTCAGTGCAGCCGGCAGCTACAATTTCCAAATTAAACGGGTTGTTACTGCAATTTCAGGTAAAAACGCAATATAAGGAAAATGTCTATACATTTCAGCTGTTTCAAAAAATATTCCTCTGCTATTACCTTTTATACTGTAGGAATGTTGGCTCAGGGAGACAATTGTTTCCACTGCCCTGCTTCAACTGTGTCGCGTACTACCTTCGTAGGGTAGCGAGGCTCTAACAGAGGAGCATACTCTCCCCTCTCTCTCTCCGACACACACACACACACACACACACACACACACACACACACACACACACACACACACACCTTTACAAATACACACACCTTACAAAACCACACACCTTTACAAATACACACACCAAGGAGGAGAAGGGAACGAGCCACAAGAGGCCTATATAATAGATGTTCACTAAGCACAATTTTTACATCACGGGCGTTGCTTACAAAAAGGATGTCACAGACAAAAAAAACATCCGGTTATGAGAAACTCATTTCCTCTGCTTAGGAGTTTGTACAAAACTGGATTATCTACAAATGATTTGGGTGTTTGTGCTTTTTCTCAAAGTGTGGTTGTTTTTTCCCCCCCTCTGAAATCGCAAACATAAATAGCAAATGCGTTCAGAGAGAAATCTATTGACATTTTTTTTTTTTTGAATGATGCAATAATCCGTGGTTAATGTTATTCACTATCCTACCTCTCCTGTGGGCTAGACGGGTGTTGGAATAACTTCCGTTTAGAATGTGACTGCAAAAGCCCTTCCCCAACCACGTAGGCCGACACAATAACGTGATACACCCCTGTTTTTTTTGTCCCAGTATGGATGTGCAGGGAGACTATGACCCATGTGATGCCTCTGGATTCATCAAGATCAACGCTGTCAGGTTTGTGTCCTTCATAAGCAAACTCAATTGTCCCAAAAAGTTATAGTTTCACGAAGGGTTCTTGAGCGTCAACCATATTTATTTTTTTACATACACTTTTTTGATTTAGATAAATGCACTAACTAACTCTGTTCTCTCACTGCAGACTAAGGGAGCACCACCGTTTGCAGGGGGAACATCGCTCCAAGCACTAAGGGCTAGATGCTTGGATTGTCTTTCTCTCCCCTGTGTCTTAAGCAGCTTTACACTTCCTACTGTTTACTCTCACCCCTCTTGCCTTACCGGAGTAGTTTTCTAGTTGCATATTTCAAATGAGGTGTTTGTAACTGTATGTTGTAATAAAATGTCTTTGAATCATTGAAGTGTATTGCTGTCACACAACATTTTGTGCTTAAGAGGGTAAATGAAAATTCTTACATTGATTTAGTATATCTGATAGGTGTCCTTTTGGTACAGAACAGTCGTATCTGGGCACTGTTCCGTCAAGAGGTTAAGGGTATCGGGGGAAGCTGTATCATGTAAACAGTATATGTAGATCAGTAGATGACGCTGTTGCCTAGTGGGAGGTTGGTTGGTTGCACTGGTGTGCTTGGGCCTTGTTGCTAGGCTAGCTGTCATCTACCGTAGTGGAAGTGATGAGGCTATTTCTGGTATGTGACGGCGCGACTGGAGTGAAAGGACAGGCCAATTGGGGGTTGACGCATATCAGGCTCAGCATGTGTGCTCTGCTCTGTTCATCCCAACTGCATATGGACGGACAGCTAGCAAGAGATGAACTTATGACACGTATATGCATTGCAGTTAAATGATACCTTCGCTTTGAGTCTCCATTGGCATGGATGTGTGTGTCTCAATGCAGAATCGATGTTTTAAAATATATATATATATATTTTTAAAAGTTAGTGCCCTATAGTCTTGTTATTTTTCATTCTTCCTCTCACACTATATGATCCACACCCTCTCCAGATCTTGGTGTCCCACACTGTTGAAGGGGCGATAGGCTGGATGAGGGGCCGCCCTGAGCCTGAGGTGGACCCAGGCAGGAGCCCTCCTGCTGGGCTTAATGGCCGGTGGGGGATCCCCAGGTCCTTTCAGTCCCACCAGAACCCCTCAACCCTGCTCAATTACACCGCAGGCGTCTCAGTCTGCCTGGTCAATTACCAGCTAGCCCTGGCATTTAGTAACGCGTGCATACATTCAGCTGGTCGCCTGTAATCACTGGCCTTTTTTTGGGGGGGGGGGGAATTGCTTGTGCAGAAAATGAGGGTTTCAGATTAGCCAGTGAAGCTGAAGGAGAAAGGAGGGTAGGGTAGTACGACTGTCACTCTCAATCTGTGGTCTGTGGTGGGAGCTCAGTATAGCTCTGTGTAGGGGGAAGATAGTTATGACCTTTCACCTTTGTGTCTTACCCCAGGTCATTAGCCATATAAATGAAGCAGACTGACATGTGAACACTGCTAGGTGTGTGAGAGAGAGTGATGGAGAGCTGTGGTCTGTGGCAGCAGTCAAGGTGCCGCAGTTCAGAGCATTAACCACTAGCCTATCCAAGGATTGGATGACATCATGAGAACGGCCTGGGCAGTGTATACCGTGTGTGTGTTGCCTGTGTCTCGTGTTTCAGCGCCAGCCAGCCTCCTGCTCTGCCTGCCCGCCTGTGGCTTCACGGCAACCTGCGTCTCTGTCAGGTATGAAAGCGAGGACACCTGACCAAGGGAATTAATCATCCTTGACCCTGAGTCAATTACCCCTCATTACCCACTCTGTGTCAGCCTCTCCAAGGAGACGCGCCACAATGGGATGACATGAAAGTCAACGGCGTCCCTGAATGGAGCCCTAATGGATGCTCTTCTGTCTGTCTCCGTAGGAGCAGACCTTCACTCTCTGTCACTCTCTCACTGCACACAAAGGACACCATTGTTCCCAGGTTACTGTGGCCTCTTGAGACGGATCCTCTAGTATTTTGTGACAGAGGGTGCACGGGTGCAGGTGATTTGTCTCTGCTGCAGTGAAAAATATGAACGACTTGGACTGTCGTCCAATTTGTAACTGCGATATCTCAAATTGTGAATTCAGTTCAAATTATACATATTTTTTCTTTCTCTCGGGAATTCATCTGTACCTGCTCTACAGTGTATAACTGAACGAGAAACGATCTCTTCAATCAAGTCAACCTCAAAAGTTTTCTGTAAACTGAAGTTAATGGCAAACAATGTAACAGTAAAGGAGGGAGAGCTGGGGGTCTATTAAGCACAGAAGATGAGTCTATTCTCTAACAGAACGTCTTGGGTCATTTAATCCCTGCCTACCTGTCTGGAGGAGTCAGGGGTCCCAGGTTCACTGACCTCTGCTCTAAATGGCAGCCAGCACAAAAGAAGCTGGAACAATAACAGTCCACAGGAGGTCAATTACCTGCAATTAGAATGCAAGGCAGGTCCCATCATTATGGTGAACCTGTAACCTAAGACGACAGCCCCATACGCTTTCTCTATTATGTCTGTAGTGCACTTCACCCTGGGACTGGGAGTGTAGACCCTGCGTCCACGGTTCCCAGCTAGACACCTGGAAGAGTGGCAGTAACGCATGAGCGCAGTCCTTCCCTGTGTTCACTCCGTCTGTACTGTCTCCTGACAGATGGAAACATTAAGAGGCCGGGTCTCACATGAGCTTTGGTTCTGGGGGCAGAGTAGATTGGCACTGAGGAAGGATCTGGATGGGTGAAATGAAGTTCACAGTATGTACCTTATTGCATTCAACGCCCCTGGGTGTACAGATCAGTGCAAATGAAGATGTGTGGGGAGGCAGACACTTTTGACTGTCGAAATGCACCCAAATAATATGCATGTAATCCTCAACGTTATGAGACCAATGTGTGACATTATCTGCATAGCATGTCGAGCAAATTAGTCCATCAATATTTTATAATATGAAACCAATTCCACCTGGTTGGGATGGAGTGTAATGCTGCTTGGTCCAGCACCAGAGGGGTTAACAACGTTCCCCAGAGGTTTTCCCAGAAAGCTAATGGGCCAGGAAAAGACAATGAGGTCATCTTCTCACTGCAGAGTGAGTCGGGGAGATTTACGACAGGCCGAGACACACCACAGATTGGTTCGGACTTACTATATACTGTTCTAGTGTGTTAAGTGGAACCGCTGGGATTAATGGATGTAGGCATTAGGTGACTTAATCCCACTGTGATGAGATGTGAGGATGGTATAAGGAGGTTTCACAGACGGTGACATGTGACACCGAAGATTCCTTGCCAAGTCCACCACCGTGTCTGACATATGAGTTGCAGTATGTTTAATGTGAAGCAAACCCATGCTGTGAAAGTGTATCAGAGAAACATAACAGCCTCTCCTTTTGCAGTACTTATTCTACAGTACTTGAGTGTAGGACAACCTAGCTATCTAATATGCATGGATCCTGTGTTCACGGCAGTTGGGACAGACTTCGTTCTGGTGTCAAAGGACACTGGTATGTTACTTCCTCTCCCCAAAATCTATAAACGGATGGAGGACCATTATGGTCAAAGCCTCGTCTTTGTTTGGACACAGCCAGTAATGAAATATTGATGGAAAATTATAAATATTTTGCCTCCTGCTTATAATGTTACCCATCTGAGAGGGTTAATGAGTGTTTGGGATACCCTGTCTCCTGTTACAGCAACTAGACTTCTAGGGTCTGTCCCCCTGGGGCCATGGCTAATCGATAGCCTTTTACAATGCCAGATTAACTTTTTCTTGGTCTACGAGGTCTTTGTGGCCAGGCTGAATCTTGTTCACCAAAATAGAAGATTTAAATATGTTGGAAGGTTTGGTTGATTTACAATGTGGTCACTGCACAGAAATTGTTGTATTTCATCATCTGCAAAATATTGTCCAACACACTTTTTTACTTTTCATATTCTCAATATTATTTTAACAGTTATGTTAGGGGCGGCAGGTAGCCTTGTGGTTAGAGCGTTGGGCCAGTAACTGAAAGGTTGCTAGATTGAATCCCCGAGCTGACAAGGTAAAAATCTGTCAATCTGCCCCTGAACAAGGCAGTTAACCCACTGTTCATAGGCCATCATTGTAAATAAGAATGTGTTCTTAACTGACTTGCCTAGTTAAATTAAGGTTAAATAAATTAATGTTACCTGCTGTCTACTCCACCCCATTCATACCTCTCTTCCTCTTTGTCACAACAGTGTTCGTGTAGGGATAGATGTGAATGATGGTTTGCCCTGTGCGCCATTCAGACCAATACAAATCCATAGATGCCAAATCCATGGGGTTTAAAGCTTCTCTAAGAGGGGCTTTCCTCCCCCAGCCAGTTCCATAGAGGGAGTGGGCAGCCAGGAAGTCTTCACAGATCTCACCAGGGAGAATCAGCCAGGATCAGAGGGATCTGGTCTCTATCCCATAACCAGCTGCCCTGTGGTCTCGGACCAGCTCCAAAATCCAACTCCCCAGGGCAGCAGTAATGTAGTATGTTTATCTCAAATCAATAGATTTATCTCCCTGGCAGTGACTACGCTCTCTGGCTCCCTCCCTGGAGTCTGCTGGTTTGTTAGCAGGCCCACTCATTATGTCCTTCGATTTGTTTCTGGGAGAGGTGGTGAATGGATGAGTGGCGTATCAGGTTCAAGGTGGTGATCCTGCTTGAGTGTATCCCTAGGAAGGTGATTTTAATGTTTAATGGCCCTGTTTACACTGAGTATACAAAACATTGCTCTTTCCATGAGACTGACCAGGGGAAAGCTATGATCCCTTATTGATGTCACTTGTTAAATCCACTTCAATCAGCGTAGATGAAGTGGAGGAGGCAGGTTAAAGGAGGCTGCTTAAGCCTTGAGACAAATGAGAAATGGATTGGGCATGTGTCCTTCAGAGGGTGAATGGGCAAGAGAAAATATAAGTGCCTTTGAACGGGGTAGCAGTGATGTCTGGTGAGGACCAATAAATTGGCAGTAGGTGCCGGACGCCCCGGTTTGTGTGAAGAAATGCTACGCTGCTGTGGTTTTCATGCTCAACAGTTATTCGCATGTATCAAGAATGGTCCATCACCCAACAGACATCCGGCCAACTTGACACAACTGGCGGGAAGCATTGGAGTCAACATGAGCCAGCATCCATTCGACACCTTGTAGAGTCCATCCCCCGACGACTTGAGGCTGTTCTGAGGGCAATAGGGGGTGGAACTCGATATGTGGAAGATGTTCAGAAAGTTTGATCAGTGTGCAGAATATGTGCATGTGGTGTAATGGCTGATTGTCAGTGGTCGGTTGGAGTGTCTTGTTAGCATCTTTGCACATTCTGAAATCTTCATCAGAGCCACTTTTTTCATAATGACCACTTTACACTACTGCTCTAATCAGGGAAATACACCGGTGCAATAGTATATATAATATAATATACATGGATCACTTTCACCACTCGAGGGCTAGAAAAAGCACCTCATATTCTGATTGATTCCATTTGTGCTTCAACAGAGATTGTAATGAGACAGATTTCAATTGTGGATCCATGTCTTTCTCACACAGAGAGAGAATAATCAGCCGGTACAACTTGCATTTTATGAATACTTCCTTGACGTTATTTTCATTTTCGTTGTTGTGGAAACAGACATACATATTAACCAAGGTTGTGAACTGTGAGCCTGATTAACCAGGGTTGTAAAACTGTGAGCCTGATTAACCAGGGTTGTAAACTGTGAGTCCGAAGGGAAACGTCTGTTGCTTTTAAAGAATAAAGACTATTTTGTTTACTATTCCTGCTGATGTGTGTGTTGATTTCTGTCTGGGTGGCTTTGAATGGCTGGAAGTACTGTGGGCTCCTGTCATTGAAAGGATACACTCTACACTCTAGACTCTGACTTATGCGGTGATGACAGGTGAAGCTTTAGCTGCTGGAAAAACAGCAGCCAAACACTCTCTTTGTCAGTTCACGGCGAAAAGAGCTCACACACAAGCCCATTTAGCTATTATTTCCTCTCAGTCGCAGATAGACACACAATAAAGTGAACATTTTCAGAGGAAAGAGCTGGGGAAAGAAGAGGAGAGTAGGACAGGTGGGGCAGGAGGGCAGGAAAAATTGGTGAAGGGAAAGAGGTGGGGTTGATTGGTGGCAGGGCGGGGTCATGCTGTCCCAGAGGAGAGAGAGAAATAGTGGAAAACATCCGTAATTTTCACCGCAGGATCCAATGTAATTGAGTCATTTCAAATACAGATACAGAGCTGAATCAAAGCAAAGTGGCTGCGGGTTGGGGGCTGAGGAAGCTGAAAAGACAAGGGGGGAAATAAGGAGGTAAACATGTACATTTCCCGTCATTGGAGAAGGACAGTCTGTTTTCAAATGTTAATATGTCAAAAAGAAATTGGGGAATTGCAGGATTTGTCCTGTCAGGGATTTTATTTTAAGGTACTCTTTCTCCAGCCGTCATACAGTTTCATTTAATTTCAGTTTTTTTTTCTTCACTTTTGCATCAGTGATACTTACTGATCAGATTCCTTTTTCTCCTACCTGATCTCCTTTTTAATTTCCTATTGTCTGTAGTCTTACAATTACGGTACACTAGTAGTGAAAATGATCTTTTTTACTGCCTTTTGAAGGGGGGGATGTTTCCTCTCTCCATAGACAATGATTTGTATTTGAAGGAAAACTGAAAGCTGGACAGAGAGAGATACATAAGAGGGTTCTCAATGAAACAATTTCCCTGTATGTATCCTGCCTTCAGAATTCCACATATAATCGCAGTATCTCTCAGCATGTAAGGCAATTACAGTTTTATATGGCCCCTTCTTCTGCGGGAGAGGGTGAAATATTCAGCGGCAACTGGGATAAGTATGCAAGTGTTTGTGTTTAACCTTTCTATTTCCCAATAATCCCCCGAGGAGGTACTGTTCATAATCCTGCATTTTCTGAGATGTTTCAAAATGGTGTTAAATTAGCTTCTTATTTTTTAGCTTCTATCCATGTTTATTTTTACAAAGTAATTACTGAACAAGCCCAACATCTGGATATTTCATGGTTCTGGGGTAGCTCAATTAAAGCATTTAAACTCAGTAAAAAAAAAAGAAAACGTCTCTTTTTCAGGACACTGTCTTTCAAAGATAATTCGTAAAAATCCAAATAACTTCACAGATCTTCATTGTAAAGGGTTGACTCTGAAAAACACCAAAAGAAAGATGCCCAGGGTCCCTGCTCATCCGTGTGAACGTGCCTTAGGCATGCTGCAAGGATGCATGAGGACTGCAGATGTGGCCAGGGCAATAAATTGCAATGTCCGTACAGTGAGACGCCAAAGACAGCGCTACAGGGAGACAGGGTGGAGAGCTGATCGTCCTCGCAGTGGCAGACCACATATAACAACACCTGCACAGGATCGGTACATCCAAACATCACACCAGCAGGACAGGTACAGGATGGCAATGCACAATCCCTCCATCAGTGCTCAGACTCTCAGCCTATTGCGGACAGAGGCTGGACTGAGAGCTTGTAGGCCTGTGGTAAGGCAGGTCCTCACCAGACATCACCGGCAACAACGTCGCCTATGGGTACAAACCCACCATCGCTGAACCAGACAGGACTGGCAAAAAGTGCTCTTCACTGACGAGTCGCGGTTTTGTCTCACCAGGGGTGATGGTCAGATTCGTGTTTATCGTTGAAGGAATGAGCGTTACACCAAGGCCTGTACTCAGGAGCGGGATCAATTTTGAGGTGGAGGGTCCGTCATGGTCTGTCACAGCATCATCAGACTGAGCTTGTGGTCATTGCAGGCAATCTCAACACTTTGCATTACAGGGAAGACGTCCTCCTCCCTCATGTGGTACCCTTCCTGCAGGCTCACAATGCCACCAGCCATACTGCTCGTTCTGTGCATGATTTCCTGAAAGACAGAAATGTCAGTGTTCTGCCATGGCCAACACGTCTGGGACATGTTGGATCGGAGGGTAAGGGCTAGGGCCATTCCCCCCCAGAAATGTCCTGGAACTTGCAGGTGCCTTGGTGGAAGAGTGGGGTAACATTTCACAGCAAGAACTGGCAAATCTGGGGCAGTCCACAAGGAGGAGATGCACTGCAGTACTTAAATGTAGCTGGTGGCCACACCAGATACTGACTGTTACTTTTGAAAATTAGCAGTCATATGTATGCTTGTATGCTTTTTTCACAACTGCATGAATGCGTAAGCTTAGCACTACTGTACTTCACTCAAAACCAGTTCAAATACCTGGCTTGCATTTAGACAGGCAGCCCAATTCTGATATTTTTCCACTAATTGGTCTATTGACCAATCACATCAGATCTTTTTCAGAGCTCATCTGATTGGTTAAAAGATCAATGAATGAAAAAAAAAAATCAGAATTGGGCTGCCTGTCTAAATGCAATCAATCATGGAGACTGACAATTGCATGTGTGCATTTATTCCCCCTCGCCCATTTATACTGTGATAGATCTACGTCACAAGCCTGAAGCAAGTGGAACATTCAGAGGAAAGTCATGTTTTTGTCATTTGGAAGGAATCCCACAGGTTGGTTATTCTTCAGCATGTTGTAAAGCTTAGCTCTTACCACAGAGACACACACACACACACAGTGAGAAAGTCTGTACATTTCACCACAGACGACCCAGGAGACAAGAGACCCTTCTCAACAATAATGGAGAGGAGAGGGAGCAACATGACACTTGATCAGCCTTGTATGGTAACCACACTCTGCACACCCCACCATCCCCTCCATTCTCATGAAAGTTCCCACTGTTGACTGGCAGGACTCCAGAGGCCCACCACACCTGCTTTGGCTATCCCTGTTCTCCTGTACCGCTGGGAGAGACTGGGGGCTGCAGGCAGCCGAATCTCTAATGGTTCCGTGTGAATTTTACTTCCCTTCCTACCCATCCCGGAGTCTGAATACATTGCTGAGCACATGGTAGCAATATCGGCGCAAGATCATACTTCACAAAAATGTGATATCTTAATTTAGTGGTGTCAGTCTGGTTATGGTAATGGAAACCCCTACTTCTCAGCCACTTAATTTCTTCTCTTCTTTTTTGGAAGTGATAAAATGCATGAGGCCGAGTAGGCAGGAAAATGGATATCTCTGTGTCCATGAGAGGCAGCAGACCAAGGGAACGTCAATCTCCTTGTCTCACAGGCCACCCAAATCAGTCATGTCCAAGCACCCCACAGCATTGACACATGTCTATATCCCACACATACTGTACACGGAGTGTACAAAACATTAGGAACACCTGCTCTTCCCATGACATAAGCTGACCATCTGAATCCAGGTGAAAGCTATGATCCCTTATTGATGTCAATTGTTAAATTCACTTCAATCAGTGTAGATGAAGGGGAGGAGACGGGTTAAAGGAGGATTTTTAAATATTGAGACATGGATTGTGTGTGAGCCATTTAGAATGTGAATGGACAAGACCAAAGATTCAAGTGCCTTTGAACAGGGTATGGTAGTAGGTGCCAGGCTCGCCAGTTTGTGTCAAGAACTGCAACACTGAAGGGTTTTTCATGCGCAACAGTTTCCTGTGTGTATCAAGAATGGTCCACCACCCAAAGGACATCCAGCCAACTTGACACAACTGTTAGGAAGCACTGGCATCAACATGGGCCAACATCCCTGAGGAACACGTTCAACACCTTGTTGAGTCCATACCCTGATGAATTGAGGCTGTTCTGTGGGCAGAAGGGGGTGCAACTCAATATGAGGAAGGTGTTCCCAATGTTTGGTGTACATACAGAGAACACCTTGTTTGCATTGTTAGGGGAAAATGTAAAGCACTGCATTTCATGGACAATAAAAAAATAAACATAAAAATAGGCTACTCAAACAAATGTGCTTTCATTATACATCGTCTCCAAATTCATTTGAGCGAGGCCTACTTGCATCTTGTTCTTGTAGCATTGGGATTGGGTGGAATTTAAGGAACATGAACTGTTTTGCATAAACGTCTATAAATTTGAGGCAATTTTACTTGCCTCTCTCCAAAGTGCTGGAATCTGCCAGATGTGTAACGATAGATGTTTCCACATGTGCAAGGAGAAAATGAGAAGGAAAATCAATATTCCTCCATTTTCATCTCTCTGTAGGCTGTTTTGGGTCCAACCAGATTGGTTACACGATGCTCCCCATATTACACAATAAAACATGTCTTTACTCATAAGGAATAGGCCTGCATGCAAAAACAGACACATTTAGCCAACTGTGGAGGCAATTGTAACACACAACAAAAAAACAAACATTTTAAAACCAATTGCCTTGTAGCCCATTATCTGAGTAGGCTACATTCAGTGTTAAACAAAGGAGGGCACACAAATAGTAACAGAAGAAAATTAACATAAAACTGCTAATTTGTTTGAAAATGTTTTGCCAGTTAAATAAATCCTGTGACCTGGTCAAATTCAAGACCATACGCACTGTTAGCGATGTGACAAGGGCGATGTGAGGAAGTGGTAAAAACTTTTTACCTGGAAACAAATTCATTTTTATTTCACCAAACATCGGAAAAAGAACAGTGTTGTGCTACTGCATACTAAGTGGGCAAGTTTAAAAATACACATCAGCTTGTACTTATTTTTATACAAAAACATTTTCTAAAGAGCATTCCAAAACAAACATTCACACCGTATGCCTCATGTAATCAAACATTTTCATATTGATCAACATGCTGCTCGCGCTCTTTAAAAATCAAAGGTTATGTACAGTTGAAGTCGAAAGTATACATACACTTTAGCCAAATACATTTAAACTCAGTTTCACAATTCCTGACATTTAATTATTGTAAAAAAATTCCTTGACTTAGGTCAGTTAGGATTACCACTTTATTATAGGAATGTGAAATGTCAGAATAATAGTAGAGAGAATGATTTACTTCAGCTTTTATTTCTTTCATCACATTCCCAGTGGGTCAGAAATGTACATGCATTATATTAGTATTTGGTAGCATTGCCTTTAAATTCTTTAACTTGGGTCAAATGTTTCAGGTAGTCTTCCACAAGCTTCCCACAATAAGTTGGGTGAATTTTGGCCCATTCCTCCTGACAGAGCCGATGTAACAGGTTCGCACACACTTTTTCAGTTCTGCCCACAACTTTTTTTATAGGATTGAGGTCAGGGCTTTGTGATGGTCACTCCGATACCTTGAATTTGTTGTCCTTAAGCCATTTTGCCACAACTTTGAAAGTATGCTCGGGGTCATTGTCCTTGGAAGACCCATTTGCGTCCAAGCTTTAACTTCCTGACTGATGTCTTGAGATGTTGCTTCAATATATCCACATAATTTTCCACTCTCATGATGCCATCTATTTTGTGAAGTGCACCAGTCCCTCCTGCAGCAAAGAACCCCCACAACATGATGCTGCCACTCCCGTGCTTCACGGTTGGGATGGTGTTCTTCGGCTTGCAAGCGTCCCCATTTCTCCTCCGAACATAACAATGGTCATTATGGCCAAACTGTTATATTTTTGTTTCACCAGACCACATGACATTTCTCCAAAAAGTACAATCTTTGTCCCCATGTGCAGTTGCAAACCGTAGTCTGGCTTTTTTATGGCAGTTTTGGAGCAGTGGTTTCTTCCTTGCCGAGCGGCCTTTCAGGTTATGTCGATATAGGACTCGTTTTACTGTGGATATAGATACTTTTGTATCTGTTTCCTCCAGCATCTTCACAACGTCCTTCGCTGTTGTTCTGGGATTGATTTGCACTTTTCGCACCAAAGTACATTAATCTCTAGGAGACAGAATGCGTCTCCTTCCTGAGAGGTTGGATGGCTGCATGGTCCCATGGTGTTTACACTTGCAAACTATTGTTTGTACAGATGAACGTAGTACCTTCAGGCGTTTGGAAATTGCTCCCAAGGATAAACCAGACGTGGAGGTCTACAATTTTTTTCTGAGGTCTTGGTTGATTTCTTTGGATTTTCCCATGATGTCAAGCAAAGAGGCACTGAGTTTCAAGGTAAGGCTTTGAAATGCATCCACAGGTACACTTCCAATTGACTCAAATTATGTAAATTAGGCTAACAGAAGCTAATAAAGCCATGACATCATTTTCTGGAATTTTCCAAGCTGTTTAAAGACACAGTCAACTTAGTGCATGTAAACGTCTGACCCACTGGAATTGTGATACCGTGAATTATAAGTGAAATTATCTGTCTATAAATAGCTGTTGGGAAAATGACTTGTGTCACGCACAAAGTAGATGTCTTAACCGACTTGACAAAACTATAGTTTGTTAACAAGAAATTTGTGTAGTAGTTGAAAAACGAGTTTTAATGACTCCAACCTAAGTGTATGTAAACTCCAACTTCAGCTGTATGTAACCACAGTTTTGTGAGCTATATGGGTCACTCCAATATATTGGTATCACTCCGCAGTGGAGGGATACATCTGAGGTGAGGATTTACAGATTCACTCCTGTGTACACGTGTCATGGCTGGAGTCCGCCCCTATATATGGACCCCATGGCCGCGACACGTTCTCTACATAATTTTTGAGGCGTCTGTAGTGCCATAGAGGATTGGAGTGATCCATATAGCTCACATAACTGTGGTTACATACGTAACCTTCGTTATGTTTCACTATATTGGATCCCTCCAATATATTGGTATACCCATACCAGATTTAGTTGGTGCTTGAGGGACCTGGCCAGCAAACGGCGAAGTCCCGGTGCGGAACTGAGATGCAGGGGCCATCAATGTGGAAGGGGCGGGGTCCTGGCCCAGTCCCTGGGAAGGGGAGGTGATGCCAACCATAGAGGGGAGGTACCACATTTACCCAATAGTATCTAGCAAAGCCCAGCTGGCCGCAGCACCAATATTAGCGAGGGACACTCCTTTCAGTAGAGCCCAAGACGCAGCCACACCTCGTGTTGAATGTGCCACCACAGATCCCAGCACTGGCCTGCCAACCAGGTGGAATGCTGTCATAATCGTGTCCATGATCCAGTGAGAGAGCCTCTGCTTTGATAACCTAGCCCCCAGGACTCTCTCACCACAGCAGACAAAGAGCTGGTGTGTTGTTCTCACTCACAGAGTCTCCTCCACATAGGCAGCCAGTGCCCATACAGGACACAGCATGCCGGAGGGAGGCCTGAGACAGCGGGTCAGATCTCAGGGGCAGTTGCCAAGGTGCCCCAGACAACAGGGACAGGAGAAGGCCCCAGACAACAGGGACAGGAGAAGGCTGAACCAGAGTCATCTGAGCCAGTATGGGGCCACCTGCAGCAGAGGATGCTCTGTCATCCTGGTCCTGTCTGGCACACCCTGGATCAGGGGAAATGCGTAAAGCTCCAGCCCTGGCCAATTGTGAGCCAGAGCATCCAATCCCAGAGGCCCTGGTGGCTCCGACAGAGTACCACAGGGGGCAGTGTGCATTGTCCAGGGAGGCAAACAGGTTCACCTACCCAAACTTGTCACAGGTGCTGCACCAGAGGTCCCAGAGGCAGTGGGACCTCAGTCCACCCTGATGGTTGATGTAAGCCACACATGTGGTGATGTCCATTCTCACCAGGACATGTCTTCCCTTCAGATGTGGAAGGAAAGACCGCATGGCCAGCAGTATAGCTCGGAGCTCTAGTGTATTGATGCGCCTGCCGCTCCAAGGGGGTAGCCAACAGCCGCTTGCCGACTTGCCCTTGGCCACACCCCCCAGCTGATCTGGGAGGGGTCTGTACTGATCAGCAACACATCCTCAGCATCTCCACCACCTAAGAGAAAGGAGCAACAGTGCCACCTCAACAATGCCCTGAGGCACTGTGCAGTCACCCGCAGCTGGCGGTGACGCTTCGGGTGCAGTCGGTGGGAATTGAACCACCGTTGAAGAGGCCGAAGATAGAGCGGGCCCAGGGGAATCAGCAACGAGGCTGCCGTCAGCAGGCCCAACAGGCGTTGGCAGGTCAGGGCGAGGTCAGATCGCCTGAACCCTTCTGGTTCTCTGGAGAGCAGCTGGGAGATGGGATTGGGCCAGCCAGAGAAGGCGCCGGGAGGTAACCACCTGTGCCATGGCAGAGGAATAGGAACCCGGTGTAGGAACCCAGTGAGGGATAAATTACCCAGTACCTCTGCAAGAAAAACAGGGAAGACCCATGTGGGAAAAACAGACAGACAAAAAAACACAAAAAAAACAGGTAATGGATTTTATTTATTTGTTTTACGCAAACCTCAAACCATACGGCCATGGGTCTATATATAGGGGCGGACCCCAGCTGTGACACAGGTGTACACCGGAGTGAATCTGTAAATCATTACCTCCGCCACGGAGTGATACCAATATATTGGAGCGATCCAATATCGTGAAACATAACCCACCAACCACCAGCTGACCGGTTTCCACGTTGTTGTCTTAATTTAAAGTTAAGTTTGGTCATAAAGTGGCGGTAGGGTAGCTTAGTGGTTAAAACGTTGGACTAGTAACCGTGAAGGTTGCAAGTTCAAATCCCAGAGCTGACAAGGTACAAATCTGTCGTTCTGCCCCTGAACAGGCAGTTAACCCACTGTTCCTAGGCCGTCATTGAAAATAAGAATTTGTTCTTGACTGAATTGCCTAGTTAAGTAAAAGTTAGAAGTGTTATTAAGGTTAGGTTTAAAATGACATTTTACAGTTGTAATATGTTACTTTTTGGGTGACGTGACCAAATTCACATAGGGTTAGGGTCTAAGCAAGTCTAAGAAGCGGTATATCTGTTCTATGTGCGCTATTCCTATGTAGATGTGTTCAATGTGCGCTATTTCTATGCTTCCTGGTCTTAAGTTTCATATTTGCTTATTTTACTTTCGGTTTTGTACACCAGCTAAAAACAGCTGAAAATACAGTACTTTGGTTATGGAAAATACACTGCTCAAAAAAATAAAGGGAACACTTAAACAACACAATGTAACTCCAAGTCAATCACACATCTGTGAAATCAAACTGTCCACTTAGGAAGCAACACTGATTGACAATAAATTTCACATGCTGTTGTGCAAATGGAATAGACAACACTATAGACAATTATAGGCAATTAGCAAGACACCCCCAATAAAGGAGTGGTTCTGCAGGTGGGGACCACAGACCACTTCTCAGTTCCTATGCTTCCTGGCTGATGTTTTGGTCACTTTTGAATGCTGGCGGTGCCTTCACTCTAGTGGTAGCATGAGACGGAGTCTACAACCCACACAAGTGGCTCAGGTAGTGCAGCTCATCCAGGATGACACATCAATGCGAGCTGTGGCAAGAAGGTTTGCTGTGTCTGTCAGCGTAGTGTCCAGAGCATGGAGGCGCTACCAGGAGACAGGCCAGTACATCAGGAGACGTGGAGGAGGCCGTAGGAGGGCAACAACCCAGCAGCAGGAAAATTACCTCCAGCAGGCCACAAATGTGCATGTGTCTGCTCAAACGGTCAGAAACAGACTCCATGAGGGTGGTATGAGGGCCCGACGTCCACAGGTGGGGGTTGTGCTTACAGCCCAACACCGTGCAGGACGTTTGGCATTTGCCAGAGATTGGCAAATTCGCCACTGGCGCCATGTGCTCTTCACAGATGAAAGCAGGTTCACACTGAGCACGTGACAGAGTCTGGAGACGCCGTGGAGAACGTTCTGCTGCCTGCAACATCCTCCAGCATGACCGGTTTGGCGGTGGGTCAGTCATGGTGTGGGGTGGCATTTCTTTGGGGAGCCGCACAGCCCTCCATGTGCTCGTCAGAGATAGCCTGACTGCCATTAGGTACCGAGATGAGATCCTCAGACCCCTTGTGAGACCATATGCTGGCGCGGTTGGCTCTGGGTTCCTCCTAATGCAAGACAATGCTCGACCTCGTGGCTGGAGTGTGTCAGCAGTTCCTGCAAGAGGAAGGCATTGATGCTGTGGACTGGCCCGCCCGTTCCCCAGACATTAATCCAATTGAGCACATCTGGGACATCATGTCTCGCTCCATCCACCAACGCCACGCTGCATCACAGACTGTCCAGGAGTTGGCGGATGCTTTAGTCCAGGTCTGGAAGGAGATCCCTCAGGAGACCATCTACCACCTCATCAGGAGCATGCCCAGGCGTTGTAGGGAGGTCATACAGGCACGTGGAGACCACACACACTACTGAGCCTCATTTTGACTTGTTTTAAGGACATTACATCAAAGTTGGATCTGCCTGTAGTGTGGTTTTCCACTTTAATTTTGAGTGTGACTCCAAATCCAGACCTCCATGGGTTGATAAATTTGATTTCCATTGATCATTTTTGTGTGATTTTGTTGTCAGCACATTCAACTATGTAATGAAAAAAGTATTCAATAAGAATATTTCATTCATTCAGATCTAGGATGTGTTATTTTAGTGTTCCCTTTATTTTTTTTAGCAGTGTATATTTCACAGCGGTTTACAATGATTATCTACACTATACGTTCTTGTTTTGGCACATAAACTGAAAGTAGGCGACCTATTATAATTTTAGCATCCAGGAAATGCCTATTTAAGAAGTTACATTTAGAAATAGGCGGAGTTTATGACTTTGTGGCTGTGGTAACTAAAGACGACCCATCTGACCTCCATCAGTACTTCTTCCGGTTAAAATGGTCATGCTATCTGTCAAGTAACGCGTGATTTCATCAAATACATGTATCCAAAATGGATGATTCTGAATCTCGCGGTATCGTGTAGAAAGTGGCTCAGCTTCTTCTTCCTGAGGTCGGCGCGTGTGCTGCTTGATTTGCTCGCTAGTCTAAAGATTTTTTTTTTGGTGTGTCGCTGAGCTGCTGTAGTAGGGATGATGATGATGGCGGAGTTGGTACAGGGACAGGCCTCGGTGGCTCAGCCTGGAACGAAAGCAGATGGCTTCGCCGACGCTTTACACCGGGCCCGACAGGTAATTCATTACAACGAAGAGAAACCGAATGATTTCAGACGAGAAACGAACAAGACCATTCTGCGTGGTGGAGGAGTGCACTTTTTTTTTCTACCAGCGCACCCACAGAACCCCCTTTACTCTAAAAAACACACTTCTCCCTTATATATAGCTAGCTAACTAGCCACACTAGGTCCAAGTGACTGCATGGCTGTGCCTGCAGATTATGAGAATGCGGACCAAAAGACGCACAATTAAAAAGTCAAAATAACAAGCAAGTTAATTAGGCAAAGCATGATTGACGCAACATAGAAATCAACTGCATGAAACTGAGGTGAGGGTAACTTTTTTTAAAGCAAGGCATAAGCAACAAATTGCAACCTGTTGTAAAGCCACATAAGTTGAAGCTAGTTAACACTAGCTAACTATTTCTACCACCAGCGTCGAGAAACTACCGGTATGGCCGTGGCCTAGTTTCGTGGTGAAGCCAGAAATATCAGCTGATTTCAGCCAAGCGCTGTCAAAAGTTGTCTTAATAGCAGAAAACAAGACAACTCGATGTGTTAAATTGCAACCACTCACACATTTACACTGGATAAAATAAGTTGGCTAGCTAACTACAGCGATGTAGCCATGTCAAACTATTTCAGAATCCAGGACCGAGTTGACGTTGGCTAGCTGTTAAGCTATCGAGTGCTTCAGTCTGGTAGCAAAACTAGCTAACCTCGGTTATACAAATTAAGCCAGATAACATGCACGGTTAACTAGCAACGGCAACAGCTTATGTTGACCGTAAAGTTTAGCGAAAATGTGATCACTGAACTTTTTTTTTGCAGCCAGGCTGTCAGCTAGCTAAATGGTATTGGACGTTATAACTCAGTGGCTACTGGCTAGCTAACGGTACAACAACGTTACTCCAGTCTTGGAATTAGCTACCGGTAACTAACTAGCTAACCTTATCTAGCTAGTTAGCTAACGAGTTGTAACGTCCAATATTTCCTATGCATTTTTTTAGCTGGCTAACTAGCTACTTCTTGACGTCTCGAAGTTAGCTAATGTCATTTGGGCATATGATGAAAAAATGCTAGGCACTGTAGTTATTCAGAATTTATTAATCTTTAACCTCCCAAACACTCTGTATTCGACTACAATATTACAATTGATCATAAAACCACAGTTAGCTACTACGGTGCAAATGATCAAATTTAAAATACCAGTATCATGCATGCAACATGGTAAACGTTTCCCGAGATGACTATAACTTCAGGACGTAGGCTATTGAAAACAGTGAAGGAAAACTGCCAACCGCTCCCCATTCCTTCCTAGTTGGTATCTGCACTCGGAGCCGAGTTCTTGTGAAGCCTTTACTCCCAGGGCTAAAACCCACACCTGTTTTCACATAGTCTCGGCCATATGTATGACAAAGAAAATAATGAGCGGAAATCCTCCTTACTGCGTATTTTAAAAGCAACTATTAGTCTTCATTACTATATTCACAATATATTTGCCCTGAGAAAGACACATTCCTGCAAATAAACCCAGATGAACATATGGCATAAGCACATGTTTGGGTGTACTGGTGTCCATTTCATAATGCCAGAGGTCTCTTCCCCCAACTCTCAGCTGTGTGTGTATCCCGTGAGCTACAAGCGTGTGGCCTTGTAGTCATGCATCACGCTTGTGGGTCAGGGTTTTAGTTTTCCTCTGATAACCGTGGCACCGTGCTGTCCCTTGCGGCTTCCCTATAGGCCCCAGGTCTGTGCTTCTAGGAAGAGGAATAGGACAGCCATGCCATTTGCCCATTTAGCTTTTATCAACTCCATAAGGGGAAAAGTAGAACAGGTCCAGAGACCCTGCCCATTTTACTGCTAGCCTGTACAAAGACCAACGATTTCAATACACTGCTTCTTAGTGCTGAGAGGTTAGTGCTTTTTGAGTTTGTTTTCGGTTAGATTTATAAAATATCACAATTTTTCCAGCTTTGCGCTGGATGGGTCGACGTGTAGTTCATACATGCATAATCTGCGTGGAATTACTGTATTACCTCATTGAGCCACAAAATCCCTTGTTTTAAATTGACTTTTTCCAGAAGCTGTGCCATTTCCCCCCACGTGGGCCAGCCCCCAAGCAATTTGAGTTCAATCCAATGAGCTTCAGCCCCTTGTCATTTGAGTGACATCTAGCAAGAGGCACAAGATGCACCCAGAGCAGAGTGAGGGAGCAATGATGTGGTACACGTACACATATGTGTTGTAATTTTTCGGGGACCAATTTTTCCTTGCGCTACTTTCCGAAATACTGGACAAAAACTATATAAAAGTTCCGGAGAGTCTTTCACTTCGCAATGTTTTTGATATAGCTGAATATTTATGCAAATGTCATCCAGTCCTTAATGAAAAATAGAATACAAATATTTTTTACTTCAAGAACCTTAACATCAATGCCATAGTGTGGTATGCAGAGCGGAATTACCCCCTGACACATGAGTGTTTGACCTGTAATTTCAGAGCAAACTTGCCTCACCAACCTCGGGCATGTTCCCTGAGCATCAGAATATCCTCTGGCATTTCTTCCCTCATGGAACTAGCCTGCCCCAAACCCCCTTGACAGTCGGCAACAGTTGTTTTGTGAGGACTATACAAGTCTTCTAGACACGAGCCTTTCGCTAGGTAGTTGATTTATCGGTGTGCGGCTCACAGTGTTGACATACCACCCGACATTTCCCAGAAAGAAGGTTTAGCTCTAGGGAAGAGGGGGAGCCTTCACTCACCCAGTCTGTGGCCCCCTACCCAGTTCAACTCAGCCCTAACTGGGATCAGGAGCCATGTTGGAAAGCTGTTTTTTTCTCCTCCCCTCTCACTTTCAGAGGCAGGAAGGAAGCTCTGTGTGGTGGCACTGAAGTAGATAATGATCGCTGAAGTTGATGGAAGGCTCTAATTGTCAGCTTCTAATTTGCGACTATGTTGCCGAAACTCTACTTTCTTTAATGGCTAGAGGTAGTGGCGGAGGAGGGGTTTAGGAGGAACTGGCCTCATGCTTTTGTGCGACGTTTGGATTTGAATGTCAATCTACTGAGAAAACATGTAGTTAATTGGTGTTGGCAAGGGGAAATTTTGAGGAGTTGCAAGCAGTGTTTTTATCAAATGTGCATGTGGTGCAGCTATAGCTAGTTTCATAACTAGGTAGTTACTGCCTTTCATGTCTGTACTGAAATTAGAACATGAAAAGTAGTACATATTTTTGGGTAATAGTTTGGCTGGCTAAATAAAGGTAAAATAAAACCTTTCTCATGATATAACTAGTCTAATTATCTAGGACCGGTTATGTGCTGCTATCAGTGTGCTCACCCTAGCCCTCCCTCTCCTCTATCCCTCTTGTCTCCTCAGATTGCGGCGAAGATGGGAGGTGACCAGATGCCCCACATGAACAACTCTTCTCCAGTCCTAGACCCCTCTCTCTATGGCTACGGAGGCCAGAAGCGCTCAATGGATGATGGAGGTAAGCAGGCGGTGGCAGTGGGTCTCTCCACTCTCCCTCATGCACTATACAAAACAATCCTCCTGTTTTAATATGAGCTGTAACACTTATCCCCGTTACAGTATGCTCAACTGGGTACCCTTCAAACGGCTTTGGGAAAGAGCGCTGCAACCGAGTGTGAGGGTCCTTCTGGTTTTTATGCAATCTTACCGTACTTGTTGAGGGCTGTGGTACAGCACTTAAGCCAAATACCGTGTTGGCTTAGTCAAACCCTGTTGTCTGAAGTGCCATTGCAAACACTATGAAGTAATTGATTGGTCCACCTTAGCTTTTTAAATCCACTCCATATTTCAGCTGTCTTGAGACTGTGGTGTAGCCAACTGACCAGGATAACCAGCGACCCCCAGGTCAAGAGATCAGTCAGGACGGCACTACGTAATGTGAGCGCTTGTCACTTGTTTATGTATATTCTGTCTCGTAGCCTATTTGTGGAAGGTGTAGGAGCTAGCCAGTATGTTTGTCAAGCAATGGGGCCCTCTGGATAGCAGGTCTGTTGCGTTTTGAATGACATGTAATTGTACTAGTAGTGGGCTGGCTTGGATCGGTGCTGCCTTGTGCCAATGCGAGGGGAAATGTGTAAGTGGGTAGAGTAACCACTAGCCAGGAGGAGTTGGGAAGTACTCTGCCTCTCTGTAGCTTGATTCAGACAGAGCTTTCTCCTCCTCGTCCTGTGTTATTTCAGGGCAGGATTACTGTCCCAACACCACAAAGTAAATTAACTGTTAGGTCAGAACAGAAGCAGATCCCTAGTTACCCAGAGGCCATTGAAGGGATTTCTCATTCTAACCCTCACTCCTCCTGCAGCACAATGCTCTAGCTGCGACAGATATGATTGATCGACATTGGCTGCTTGATAAACCACAAACTGCAGGTTATACATGCCTCCAAAGCTGTAAGGGATTTAAAAAAAGGCCAAATGCAGCGAGCAGCAGCAAGTGAAACAGGTTTGTGGTTAGAGGCAAGTCCACCAAGTAGAGAAAGGAACCGTGGTTCTAGAAATGTGGATAATGCTGATTGAGCTCATATCAGTTGTTGCTATTCATAAATATTCATTTTTGTAACTATTGTCGTTATGGTTACTTTTTGTTATGCTAATGACCAATTACGTGTATTTACAGATGAAAACAATTCAATAGACAGCACAACTGATCTGGATTTCATTGTAATTGAGTGAGCCCTTACATTAAGGATCTTGCTGCATTGGCTTCGCGTTCACACTTCCAGTGGTTATAGGAATTGTAATTCTGTGGTGTTAGTGTGTTTGCTACATCTTGCTGCAGAATCAGTTCAGCAAATGGGCTGCAGCTGCCTTGAAGGAATTGGGGGGGGGGTCCTTGATGTGGAAAATTACCTTCTAAGCTTACAGGCCCAGTAAAAGCAGGAGCAACAGAAGTCAGCTAAACCTTATGTAAGGCTTTACTCATGACTTAACTCCAGCCTCTCCCTGAGGAAGCAGTTCTGTCAGAGCATTTATGTTATAAAACAGGAAATGGCTTGGCCTAATCTAATAAAGGGTTAAGAGGTATTGTCTGATGGTCGCAAAGGTCAGTGTGAACATGGTTTTACGTTTTTGTATTGAAGCCCTCAATTCACATTCCGGCTCAATTCTGTTTTGATCTCGCAGTTTGAAACCTGGCAAACTAGAAATGTAACTGAACTGTATGCATTTTAATTTTCCAACATCTGCCTTTTCCTTTGGGCCTCTCGCGCTGGGTGTGTTTCTGATTTCAAATGTACACCGCATTTTGTCTGTGAAAGAATTCATGACTTGTCCTAATACTTGTGTCTAAAGTGTGTATCTGTCATTGCTCATAGTTTTCCCTCTGTAGATCAGTATTTTCCTGCGTACTTTACTCGGTCTGTTTTAGAAGCATATGACAATGGAAAACTCAGTAAATGTAAATTTGAACTAGCCTATCTTGTCTACCAACAAAATGTTTTCAATTCACCAAGCATGTTTGACAAGCTGTCCTTAGTTTCCATGTTATTATTATTGTTATTATTATTGTTGTTGTGTATGTCGGCGGTTGATTCTTCTGGAATTGTAGCTAACCCGCAAGGGTGTGGCTTTGCAGAATGTTGGAATGTTACGTGTGGTTACCCATATGCACCCAAAATGTAGATTTGGGCAATTTTGTGTCAGTGAAGCAGAAACTCAAGTCAGTTATTGTCCTCTTAACCTGTCATGGTGTGGTGTATTTTTGCTCTGAATGCATGGCTGAATAAGTTGTGTGCAGTTCTGGTGGCTGTTTGGCTGGCCAACTCACTTGTTTTCAACAATTTGCTCTTCAGTTTCTCAAGGTTAAGCTAGACAAAATATGAAATGTAACAACAGTCGGCTGTTGCGCTGTGTAAATACATCGGTCACCCCTGTTAGGTCCTTAATGGTCACTTTTAATAATACAAGTACCATTTAACACCGTTTAAGTTGAGCGCACGTCCTCCGCAGTGTAATGTCTGTGTGAATTGACACCACATCATACATGCTTTATATTCATAGGCATTTAATTTCTTTACCTCAATGCATTTCCAACAACTAAATATGTGCAAACGAGCGTAAAAATGTAGTGAACCTTGTAGATATCCGTTTATGGTGTTCTGTCAGTAGCACCATATCATTCAGTGAACCTTTAAGTCCACTGCTTATTGCTACCTGTCAAAATGCATGTCTGTGCTGATAACCAGTGACCCGGGTACTATCTCTGAACCATGCACACGCCTCATTTCCATAGCTGTGCACACCCCTGCTGTGTGTCAGACAGAGCCATCTCCATCTGTTTTTTTTTATTTTATCCAATCCACCCAGAGTCACTTCTCTTGGTCCTGCAGCCACAATGGTTATTCTGTATTTTTGAGTTTTGCATTGAGTTAATTTGGTCTCAAGCTAATTGTTTCCCCCTGTTTCTCTTCCCCTTCCTGTTTTCCCATCATATCGTTTCTCAGTAGGTAACCAGCTGGGTGGAATGGTACATCAAAGGTGAGACCCATCTTCTCCAATGACTTTGTATTGATGGATGTGTGAGTAGATATTGATCTAACGGTAGATCAATCAGGCTATGAACCTCACTATTGCCCCTGTATCCAGAAGCATCTCAGATGGTTGCATGCAGAACAAATAGGCCTTTGTGGTTTTAGTCAAACACATGTTCTTCTTGTCATCAAGTTTGGCACAGAATGACACTTTCATGAATTAAAGGGATACCTAGTTGGAAGTTTTCATGTCTCAAGTTGACCAGAGTCCATGTTGTGTAGAAATCGGCTGCCATCAATCCAAATGAATGGGAAATATGGGCGCATCATAAGATGCCGAGGCGGGCCACCACTCCAGAAAAAGATGATGCATTTATTCATATATTTTTTTAGTGACTAAAACGTTTTCAGTGTAAACTTAAAAGACTCAAACCAGATATAATGTATGTAGTAAAGATAATGGATCATCTTTGAGAACTAACAATCCCCATAATAAAAACTAGACGGGCAGAACCTAAAATAAAAATTCCTGGCATGGAGCCCCGCAATTTGATTTTGTTAGAGTCAGTCAGATAGCATAAGACCATGGCCAATACCATTTAGCCTTCTGTGTTGCTCTCCCTATCCCCCAATTCCTTATACCTCTGAAGCAGAGGTTCTGTTGTCTTTAGTTCCTGTAGGTCTGATATCTGTAATAGTATTGGTTAACAATGCAGATTTTTTTTATTGAAACAGCTCAATGTTTATGAAGGGGTTTTAGATGAATTGCATTTAGTTCTTGACCTGCTCTGGTGAGATGCAGTACTGACTCTCTCCTCCTTAGGGACTCAGGCCATGAACACTCAGTCTCTGGTGCCTACATTATTGTCTTGTTAATGTCAGTATTGCCTTGTAACTTAAGCTTTAGGCCTTGTATAATGTATTGTTCATTTGACAAAGTTATTAAATAATACTTGCGTTTTGCGTTCGCATGAAATATTATTTTGGCTTACGTTTTTTTCTCAGCCCCGTTGCAAAATGTGTAGGGTTGCAGGAAAATTGCTTTAAAACAGCAAATATGTCAGGTTATCTAAAGTTTGTCAGAGACAGTGTCATTGGCCACGCCCACTACCAACCCAAACCCCCAAAACCTCACTTTGTCATTGCTGCTGAAAAAAATCCTAGGTGAACACTGAGATGCATCTTTGGGTTGAGGGTGAACTATCCCGTCAAGCTTTCATAAGTATGATAATAAAATCCTATCATTTATAAGTAGGCCATACTACGTCCCAGTAGATACGGTATACACCCTTAATGGTTTTGTACTGGGGCCTCTGTCATTGATTGTTGTCGTGGTGTCTTGCAGGGCTATTATGACAGAAGACTTCAAAGTGCCTGATAAGATGGTTGGATTCAGTAAGTAACACTATTTAGCTGTTGATAATACTCCCACACACATTCTAGTGATTGTCTCCAACTTACAGTACTCACATGAACTGTTTGGAGTCATTTGCAACAAACACGGGCTGGGATATTGACATTTTAACGGTTGTAATTCCCTTTCCTCTCACTCACACTCAGTCATTGGAAGAGGAGGAGAGCAGATCACGAGAATTCAGTTGGAGTCAGGCTGCAAGATTCAGATAGCTGCAGGTAAGTTCTGCCTAAAGAAGAGACAGTGGCCCTCTATACCTTAGTTTGTTATGTCGGTACGTGACTGAGTTGCTACTAAGGTCCTTCCTGTTATCGGTGATAGCGTTTCCAGGAAGCCCAGAAGCACACCCTGAGTACGAGGCAAGCTCATGACACAACCTGCCCAACAGGTTCAGCTGAGAGAAACTGAAGCCTTGTCAAATCTTATCTACAACCATATATACGCCCACAATGAATATATTGAGTCATATTGTAGTGAAATAACCAATGTGACTTCATAAACATGAATCAATAATAAGGTAGCATGTAGGCTGTTAACATGGAGGTGTGTATAATGGAGCGTTGTGTTGTGTTGTGTAACAGACAGCGGCGGCATGATGGACAGGGCCTGCACCCTAACCGGAAGTCCAGAGAACATTGAGTAAGTTACAGCACATTCCCCTCGGATTTGGTACCTTGGTGTTGGCTACATAGTGATCAGATGGAAATATATTGTAAGGAAACATGTCTGCTCAGCAAAGTGGCACTAGAGCTGGGTGATATGACAATATGGATTTTTGGCCATAAATGGACAATTTTTGTGATAATGGTAAATCAGCGGTTTAATTATAAATATTTTTATGGGGGGGGGTCAAAGTCGAGTCACTCAAGGCCTAGTCCTGTGTGCTCAAGGTCGAGTCATGAGACTGAGCCCCAGTGCTCGAGTCCTGGTCAAGTGCTCTAGTCTGTGTGAAACCAATAATAATGTGGTCGTGATTGCCTGTAATAGCCTATGAAACAAGTCCTTCTCACACAGGCTAACGCACACTTTTTATATAATGTTAAATAGTTATGTGTAATCGGTAATGCTGTTTTGAAGGGATGAATGGTCTCTCTACGGAGTTGGCTATTGCTCCTGTCAGATTGACCATATTATAATTTACAATAATTGTGACGGGCTCTCGGCTACTTTTTTGTAATGCCCGTTTTATTTGTGTAGTTTTTTTTTATTCCAGAGTGAAGACTAAATGGAGACTAAATGGGGAAATTGGGAGGGTAACACAATAGTATAGTTTTCAATTTCATAAACAGTTTGTTTTTTCATAACCAGGCAAAGCTAAATGGTAGGCTGGTGATTACGGAGAAGCAAGCGAGTCGTTTTGGTGTCTTGTCGCCTACGAGCGGTGCCTGCCTGTCTGCCCACATGTCTTTCTCCTCCACAGCTCACCAGCTGATGTAGGCTGCGTGTGGCGAGTCCTTCCCACTGCGTTGCTGAGCACATCCAGTGCTGCTAATATTCTGCTTATCATAGTAGCCTATCCAGTCCAAGTGCAAATACAAGTCACAAGAAGGCCCCAATGGTCGAGTCACAAGTCGTGAAAATCAGAACTTGAGTTTATTGCCAACACAGTCACAATAAATTGAACTATTTATGCCAGATAACAAAAAAGGATTCCCTAGACAAAACATTTTTCCAGTGCCAAGTAAGATAACTGAGATGGTCGCCTATGATTGATAAAGTAAGCAATTACATCTAATATATCTTGGAAATGCATGATTTTATATTTTGATGTTGCAACCTTTAAAAATAGTATCCATAATTATCAGATTTATTTTTGGCTCCAAAGAATTTGCTGAAATCTTTGTCCGTATTGACCTATGTTATATTATTCGCCAGCTGATAAACACTTAGCTAGTTTGCTAACTCTAAATATGATATTATTGCTATATAGCAATGTAGGCTAATTGATGAATGTATCAGTAAATGTAGGCTAATTGATTAATGTATCAGTAAATGTAGGCTAAAGTCCCATAAATGCTTTCCAGCGCAATGCCCAAGCTATGTGATGTAGGCCTATTCACTGTAAATAGCACGCTCTGCTCCGCAGTGGCGTAAAACCCATACAACGTTGTAAAGTGTTGTCATGAAGTCAATATTAAGAGGTGAGAAATACATGATATACTCTCAGAAAGCTGTCACTCTCTGCTCTGTAACTAGAACATTGGTTGCTTTGAAAACTGTTTTTCCCGCAATAGCATTTTGAAGAAAGGTCATATGCTGATGCTTCTCCCACTGTGGGGAGTGGGAGCCGGCAGCGAAAAGGAGACCGGCATATACTTTCATAGCAGGAATCAACATAATGCATAGACTATTACTGTTGACCAAATAATGCTTTTACAATCTACGGGAACGTTGTCTAGCAAAAATCGGCCACAATTACAGACCTAAGCAAAATGCTTCGGCAAGAGGAAGGCTGTGTCGGTTTATCGTAATGCTCTACGCGGCGCCCTCCTGAACTCCACCATAATGACCAGCACCGGATGAATGGTCTAGTGCTGTTATTAGGTGGCACCACCTTACAATCCGTTGACACTATTCAATATCTAGTTTTTGCACATGGAGAAACCCATCCGGTATAGTTTGTATGCATGGTCTGGCTATGTGTGAACATGGCCATGAGTGGACTGTGCCCCTCTCCCACCAGGCAGGCCAAGAGGCTGCTGAGTCAGATTGTGGACCGGTGTCGGAACGGCCCGGGGTTCCACAGCGAGATGGACAGCAACAGCGCCATCCAGGAGATCCTCATCCCTGCCAGCAAAGTGGGCCTGGTCATTGGCAAGGGAGGGGACACCATCAAACAACTGCAGGTACGTCCACGAGACGCTCTGTGGTTGAGGCACATGTGTATTAACAAAATGCTCCGGTCTTAGTGATTTGTTTTTAAAGTGGCGAAATAAATGTCTCCTTATGCCACTGTTTTGGGTTATTGAAGTTAACTACATTCGTTAAGGCAGTTCTTCAGAAACCGTTGGTATTGAAATGGAGGAAGTTGTCAATAAGCAATGAGAAGATATCTACTCGTTTGTGCTTCATTGTCAACATTATTCAACCATCTCACTTCCTCTACATCTGGAATAGGTAGTTCAGATTATTTTTGACATGTTTGCTCCCCACAGGAGAGAACCGGTGTGAAGATGATGATGATCCAGGATGGCCCCATGCCCACTGGAGCAGACAAACCCCTGAGAATCACTGGGGACCCCTACAAAGTCCAGGTCAGTCAGTCCCTGAAACCTGGATCCCCTCCTTCATATCGACACTCCACGCCTGCTCGTGTGCTCAACAAAAATATAACGGCAACATGTAAAGTGTTGGTCACATGTTTCATGAGCTGAAATAAAAGATCCCAGAAATGGTCCATATGCACAAAAAGCTTATTTCTCTCATTTTGTGCACCCATTTATCCCTCTAAGTGAGCATTTCTCCTTTGCCAAGATAATCCATCCACCTGACAGGTGTGGCATATCAAGAAGATGATTAAACAGCATGATCGTTACAGGTGCACCTTGTGCTGTGGACAATAAGGCTACTCTAAAATGTGCCGTTTTGTCAAAAAACACAATGTCACAGATGTCTTATGTTTTTGAGGCAGCGTGCAATTGTCATGCTGACTGCAGGAATGTCCACCAGAGCTGTTGCCAGAGAATTGAATGTTAATTTCCCTACCATAAGCTGCCTCCGTCATCTTAGAGAATTTGGCAAGATGTCCAACTGGCCTCACAACCGCAGACCACGTGTAACCACACCTGCCCAGGACCGCCACATCTGGCTTCTTCACCTGCGGGATGGTCTAAGACCAGCCACCTGGACAGCTGATGAAACTGAGGAGTATTTCTGTCTGTAATAATGCCCTTTTGTGGGGATAAAACACATTCTGAGTGGCTGGGCCGGGCTCCCCAGTCATGTGAAATCCCTAGATTAGGGCCGAATGAATTTATTTCAATTGACTGATTTCCTTATGAACTGTAAAACTGTTGAAATTGTTGCGTTTTCTATTCTTGTAAAGCATAAAAACGTGTCAGAAGACCAATGAGTTTGAAAAAGGCAAGGATAGAGGATTCAAGGTATCAATCAGCCTTTGTGTATATAACATTCCAAAAGGCACTCGCACATCTGAGCAATCTAATTTGCAGGTGCATGGCAACAATTGAACAAGATGAAGGAAAAAGGAAAACGCACACTGCTCTTGATAGTATCACCGCTCTTTTAATAAGCTTATGTATCGGCCACACGGCCTTCGTCAGAGCTTTTGGGATTTTTTAAAAGTTGCACCATTATGTGGACCTGGCCCCTCCCACAATATACAACTGTATATAACAGTTAAAATATGTAAACATTTCTTTGCTGGTGGCATGGGTGTTTTGCAGCAAGCACGAGAGCTGGTGGTGGAGATCATCCGGGACAAGGACCAGGGAGACTTCCGGGCCAGCAGGGGAGACTTTGGATCCAGACTGGGGGGAAGCAGTCTGGATGTGGCAGTCCCCAGGTTTGCTGTGGGCATCGTCATTGGCAGGAACGGAGAGATGATCAAGAAGATCCAGAATGACTCTGGGGTCAGGATCCAGTTCAAACCAGGTGAGACCGCTCCCCTCTACTAAAGGTGTTTTCCCTTGTGCTTGGCTAATACAATTGTCAATGTCAGTGATGGCCTCAATCTTGAATCTATCTGGAATCTCTTGTTTGCCTGTCTTGTTCTTCAATTGACTCACATGGTGGCTGTAACAACAATTATATTGGAGAATCTAATGTTCAGTGAGGCTGTGCCATGATTACACTTCAAAGCGACTTAGTCATGCATGCATACTTTTTCCCTATGGCTGGTCCTGGGAATCAAACCCACTACCCTGGTGTTACAAGTGTCATGCTCTTCCAACTGGGCTACAAAGGACCATGTTTAATGTAACAGTTCTGACTAGTGTCCCCCTCTCCTTCAGATGATGGCATCAGTCCCGACCGGATTGCCCAGGTGATGGGCCAGTCTGACCGTTGCCAGCATGCAGTGCATCTCATCAACGAGCTGGTCCAAACGGCACAGGTACAGGTACAGCACGGATTCCACTTATTTTACTTTAAATATTTTGCCATGAAATGAACAACCCCCTATGAATCGTATCAGATTGGTTCACTCCTGCCTTACAGTATTTCTGAAGTAAGCTATGCCCCCCTTAAACTCCTTGTTGCCTGTGTAGCAGGCCTCCCCAGACCATTCTCTAGCTGGCTGGCTCCCGGACAGGGCCAGCCTGGCCCCCTCTCAAGCTTCTCTGGACCCCCTAGCCCTGTGGCTGGGTGGTGGGGGGGACCTCTTCAGACAGGTGTACAGACAGGTAACAGGGCAGTGGGTCTCCACCTCCTTTCTAGTTTCTGCCACCTGACCCACTGCCCCTGAGCAGAGAATGTACACTGGGTGGGTGAGCTTAGTCTCTGAGGCATGTCTCCAACCCTAGAACATAGAGAATCTCCCACATGGTGGCGCTCTTGGTCATATCCCATGGTTTACTCTTTCTATCGGGTCGAAGGTAAAATAATGCAAGTCACATGAATTTGAAGAGAATGCCTAACAATCTGAACTGTTTAATTTGACAATATTTTGCTGCACTGGTGATACTTGGGGGGGTCAAATGTTTGTGCTGTGGTGTCAAATGTTTGTGCTGTGGTGTCTGTCTAGGAGCCTGTTCTCACCCACTGGTTCCTCTCTACAGGAGAGGGATGGCTTTGGGAGTCCCGTGGGGCCCAGAGGCCGGGGCAGAGGCCGCGGAGACTGGAACATGGGTGCGCCTGGTGGCCTGCAGGAAGTGACGTACTCGATACCTGCCGACAAGTGTGGCCTGGTGATTGGAAAAGGTGAGAAAGCAAACGCAGTGAGTAAATTATTCTGCAAGTTTTACATTTGGTGCTGTCAAGATCCATCACCAGCAAAAACAATCTTTGTCATTTGGATATATTTTTGAGTAAAGCCATTAACCCATTTAAAGTCCTATTCTGGTCTCATTTTCGCCTCATTTAAAACCTGAGTAAATGAACAAAAGGCACATGTCATATGGTGGTCCAGGTATGACATGGAACAAGTGGTTGGGTGGGAACAAGGTGTGAGTCCGGTGACATCAGACCAACTCCTTGAAAGCCCTTAAAGTTCAGTTGAGCAAAATAGTGTTTATTTTGAAATTAGACTTTTTTTTTTTCTTTTTTTTTTTTTACCCTTCAGTGTGTGTGTACTTCCAATAGGAAAAGTTTTTTAAAAATTGTTCGAGGCCATCCCCTACTGTGCCTTCTCGGGAAAACCAAGCCTTAATGCATAATGTTGTCTTTCAGTCGATTCTTTCTTTTACCAGCGGTCTTCATCACTTAAAGAGGCATAAGCAATTTATCAAGAACCTTGATTATGCCCAAAGTGAATCATTGCCAGGCCATTAGCTTGTGCTTGTTCTCTCGTGATGAAATGCCATTTAAAGTTGCACAATGAGCCCGTATGGTGTGGGTCCAGCCACCCCCTCACCTCACCCCCTCCACTGGCTCATGCATGCAGCACAAGTGGCATTGTGTCCCATCCCTAAGGGCTTAATGACAGGGATAATGCATGTAATGTGACATTAATTGTTAAAGGTTCATAATAACAGCCTTCAATCACGTGGAAGGTTTCCTGGCATCTAATGAGGCCCTTTCAGCTCAATGGAGTGGAGTGAGGGAATGAATGAGAGGAATTAGCTTATTGGCCATTCATGCTCACTCCATTGCCAGCTATTTAAAAGTCATTGACCATTGCGCTTACGGAGGAGCCCTGAGTGTGTCCCTGTCCTATGGGTGTGTGTGTGCTGTGGTGGGCGTGGTTAGGGGGGGGGCTCTTTACCTATGATAGAAACAAGGCAATAGAAATGTCAAGTGGCTTTTGTGAGGTGGGGGGGCGAATAAACCTGGGCGTTGCGTCCCCCTGCGAACCCCCCTCCCTGCATTAGCATATGAACTGGTCCAATATGACTGTGGGTCTGGGTCCTGTCAGCCTGGCCTTAGAGACTGAGGTGATTAATATCTTTACGATGCCTTTATGCAGCTGCTTGACCCACTGATTACACCCCCAAATACACACAGCCTGGTAACTTGGGGCTCATGCCACCCACCCACACATACAGGGCATAAAATGTACTTTTTGCTCCACCAGCCACTGTGGCAGGTAGATGGATAAAAAAATCTACCAGGCAACATTTTCCCCCTGCTAAAATTACACTAACAAAACAACGGCTGAGCATGCTTTGTAATGTTTCTGAAGCAATAAATGCATTACTAGTAAGAAGTAATGTGGTAGACTGTCAATGTATTTTTAAACAGTCATTTAACCAAAATATCACAGATGTGACAAATTCACCTGCCCCTTTTAAGGGCGGGAATTTACCATGGTACGTAGCGTGGCTCGAGTCATGTTTGTGCTTGTGAGATTGAGTCTGCATGTAGGAGCGTTGTCTTTGTAGTGACTGGCTGGGGGGGTAATTGTTTGCGGGATTCAACTCTAGACAAGTCATCAACTATCATCTTTCGGCCTCCCGAGTGGCGCAGCGGTCTGTTTCAGGCGTCACTACAGACCCGGGTTCAATCCCAGGCTGTGTCACTACCGGCAATGACTGGTAGTCCCATAGGGCGGCACACAATTAGCCCAGCATCGTCCGGTTAAGGTATAAAATGGTATAAAATGTAAAAAAGATCTTCAGAACATGTGTAAGTTATTAGACCCATCTCTTTGTGGTTTATGTTAACTGTGGAGATATAAACATTCAACTGAAAGAGTACTTCTACTCTCGTGTCCACAACTCATATTCAAGGATTTACTTTTTTTGCAAATGAAATTCAAGAAAAAGTTTATATTCAGAAACATTCTTGAAGCAGACAAATGAGAGACAAATGATTGGGCTCCTGACGACTTTTTTGGCGAGTAAATAAACTGCCTCTACCCTCGGTTCTATTGGCGAACGTACAATTACTAGAGAAACTGGACAAGCTCTGTTCGAGTCTATCAGTGGGACCTGAAGAACTGTAATATCCTATGTTTCTCTGAGTTGTGGCTGAACAAGGACATGGATAATTATCGAGCTGTTTTTTTCTATGCATTGTCAAGACTGAAAGGCTGCTTCGGGTAAAGTTAGGGGGGTTGTTTCTTTTTGTTAACGACAGCTGGTCTTCTGTATCTCTAATGTTAAGGAAGTCTCTAGGTTTTCATGGCAGAGTAACAATACCCCACGATAAGCTGCAGACATACTATTTACAAAGATTTTTTTATCTACAGTAAGTCAAAAGTTTAGATACCCACTCATTCCAGGATTTTTCTTTTCACTTTTTTCTACATTGTAGAATAATAAGGAATACATCAAAACTATGAAATGACACACATGGAATCATGTAGTATCCAAGTGTTAAACCAATCAAAATAGATTTTCGATTTGGCAAAGTAGCCACCCTTTGCCTTAACAGCTTTGCACACTTTTGGCATCCTCTCAACCTGCTTCATGAGTTAGTCACCTGGAATGCATTTCAATTAACAGGTGTGCCTTAAGGTAATTTGTGGAATTTCTTTCAATGCATTTGAGCCAATCAGTTGTGTTGTGACAAGATAGGGGTGGTATACAGAAGATGATCCTATTTGGTAAAAAAGACCAAGTCCATATGTCAAGAACAGCTCAAATAAGCAAGGAGAAACAAAATTACTTTAAGACATGGTCAGTAAATCTGAAAAATTTCAAAAGCTTTGAAAATTTCTTCAAGTGCAGTTGCAAAAACCATCAAGCACTGTGATGGAACTGGCTCATGATTACCGCAACAGTTCAGGAAAAGCCAGTTACCTCTGCTGCATAGGATAAGTTCATTAGTTACCGTCCTCAGAAATTGCAGCCCAAATAAATGCTTAAGCTTTCAAGTAACCGACATCTCAAAATCAACTGTTCAGAGGAGACTGCGTGAATCAGGCATTCATGCTCGAATTGCTGCAAAGAAACCACTACTAATGGACACCAATAAGTATTGCTTGGGCCGAGAAACATAAACAATGGACATTAGAACTGTGGAAATCTGTTCTTTGGTCTGATGAGTCCAAATTGAGGTTTTTGGTTTCAACCGTCTTTGTGATTCAGACTAGGTGAATGGATGAGCTCTGCATGTGTGGTTCCCACCGCGAAGCATGGAGGTGGTGTGATTGGGCTTTGCTGGTGACACTGTTACTTAGAATTCAAGGCACACTTAACCAGCATGGGTACCACAGCATTCTGCAGCGATACGCCATCCCATCTGGTTTGCGCTTAGTGGGACTTTCATTTGTTTTTCAACAGGACAATGACCCAAAACACACCTCCAGGCTGTGTAGGGACTATTAGACCAAGAAGGAGAATGATGGAGTGCAGCATCAGATAACCTGGCCTACACAATCACCCGGCCTCAACCCAATTGAGATGGTTTGGGATGAGTTTTAACCACAGAGAAGAAAAAGCAGCCAACAAGTACTCAGCATATGTGGGAACTCCTTCAAGACTGTTGGAAAAGCATTCCAGGTGAAGCGGGTTCAGAGAATACCAAGAGTGTGCAAAGCTGTCAAGGCAAAGGGTTGCTACTATGAAGAATCTCGGATATAAACAATTATTTTGATTTGTTGAACACGTTTGAATACTACATGGTTCCATATGTGTTATTTGATGGTTGTGATGTCTTCACTATTCTACAGTGTAGAAAAAAAAGAAGAAAAAAAGAAACACCCTTAAATGAGTAGATGTGTCAACTCTTGACTGGTACTGTATTTTTCATAGCTGTCTATTTACCGCCACAAACCAATGCTGGCACTAAGACTGCACTCAATGAGCTGTATCGGGCCATAAGCAAACAACAAAATGCATAGCTGGAGGTAGTGCTCCTAGTGGCCATTGATTTTAATACAGGGAAACTGACATCTTTCCTCATTTTTACCAGCATGTCCCCAGTGCAACTACAGGCTAAAACTCTAGATCACTCTACACACAGAAACGCATACAAAGCTCTCCCTCACCCTCCATTTGGCAAATCCGACCACAAGTAAATCACACTTCAGTGAAATCAAATTGTCCACTTAGGAAGCAACACTGATTGACAATACATTTCACATGCTGTTGTGCAAATGGAATAGACAACAGGTGGAAATTATAGGCAATTAGCAAGATAGCAAGACCCCCAATAAAGGAGTGGTTCTGCAGGTGGCGACCACAGACCACTTCTCAGTTCCTATGCTTCCTGGCTGATGTTTTGGACACTTGAATGCTGGCGGTGCTTTCACTCTAGTGGTAGAATGAGGAGTCTACAACCCACAAGTGGCTCAGGTAGTGCAGCTCATCCAGGATGGCAAATCAATGCGAGATGTGGCAAGAAGGTTTGCTGTGTCTGTCAGCGTAGTGTCCAGAGCATGGAGGAGACAGGCCAGTACATCAGGAGACGTGGAGGAGGCCGTAGGAGGGCAACAACCCAGCAGCAGGACCGCTACCTCTGCCTTTGTGCAAGGAGGAGCAGGAGGAGCACTGCCAGAGCCCTGCAAAATGACCTCCAGCATGTCTCTGCTCAAACGGTCAGAAACCGACTCCATGAGGGTGGTATGAGGGCCCGACGTCCACAGGTGGTTGTGCTTACAGCCCAACACCGTGCAGGACGTTTGGCATTTGCCAGAGAACACCAAGATTGGCAAATTCGCCACTGGCGTCCTGTGCTCTTCACAGATGAAAGCAGGTTCACACTGAGCATGTGACAGTCTGGAGATGCCGTGGAGAACGTTCTGCTGCCTGCAACATCCTCCAGCATGACCGGTTTGGCGGTGGGTCAGTCATGGTGTGGGGTGGCATTTCTTTGGGGGGCGGCACAGCCCTCCATGTGCTCGCCAGGGGTAGCCTGACTGCCATTAGGTACCGAGATGAGATCCTCAGACCCCTTGTGAGACCATATGCTGGTGCGGTTGGCCCTGGGTTCCTCCTAATGCAAGACCATGCTTGACCTCATGTGGCTGGAGTGTGTCAATAGTTCCTGCAAGAGGAAGGCATTGATGCTATGGACTGGCCTGCCTGTTCCCCAGACCTGAATCCAATTGAGCACATCTGGAACATCATGTCTCGCTCCATCCACCAACGCCGCGTTGCACCACAGACTGTCCAGGAGTTGGCGGATGCTTTAGTCCAGGTCTGGGAGGAGATCCCTCATGAGACAATCCGCCACCTCATCAGGAGCATGCGCAGGCGTTGTAGGGAGGTCATACAGGCATGTGGAGGCCACACACACTACTGAGCCCCATTTTGACTTGTTTTAAGGACATTACATCAAAGTTGGATCTGCCTGTAGTGTGGTTTTCCACTTTAATTTTGAGTGTGACTCCAAATCCAGACCTCCATGGGTTGATAAATTTGATTTCCATTGATCATTTTTGTGTGATTTTTGTTGTCAGCACATTCAACTATAAAGAAAAAAGTATTTAATAAGAATATTTCATTAATTCATTAATTTTAGTGTTCCCTTTATTTTTTGAGCAGTGTATATATTCCTGCTTACAAGCAAAAACTAAAAAAGGATGTACCAGTGACACGCTCAATATAGAAGTAGTGCAATGAATCGGATGCTAAGCTACATGGCTGTTTCACTAGCATAGACTGGAATATGTTATGGAATTAATCCGATGTCATTGAGGAGTTTACCACAGTCACCGGCTACATTAATAGTGCGTCGACAAGGTCGTCCCCACAGTGACGACACGTACGTATCTCAACCAAAAGCCATGAATTACAGGCAACATCTGCATTGAGCTAAATGGTAGAGCTGCCTGAATGTCAGCAAGACAAATGACCTGATCGTGGACTACAGGAAACGGTGGCCGGAGCACGCCCCCATCCACTTCGACAGGGCTGTATTGGAGCGTGTCGAGAGCTTCAAGGTCCTCGGTATCCACATCACTAAGGAATGGTCCACACACAATGTCTTTCCCCCTCAGGAGACTGAAAACATTTGGCATGGCCCCTTAGTTCTACAGCTGCACCATTGAGAGCATCTTACTGGCTGCATCACCGCTTGGCGTCCGGCCACAAGGCGTTACAGAGGATAGTGCGTATGACCCAGTACATCACTGGGGCTGAGCTTCCTGCTATGCACGACCTCTATACCAGGCGGTGTCGGGAATAGAGGTCGACCGATTATGATTTTTCAACGCCGTTACCGATTTTATTGGAGGACCAAAAAAAGCCGATGCGGATTTTCATATTTGTAATAATGACAATTACAACAGAACACTAAGTTATTAATATAATACTTCAAATCTATTTAGTCTCAAATAATGAAATGTGTTCAATTTGGTTTAAATAATGCAAAAACTGTTGGAGAAGTAAAAGTGCGATATGTGCCATGTAAAAAAAAAAAAAAAAATGTATGTTCCTTGCTCAGCTGGTGGTTCAATATTCCCAGTTAAGAAGTTTTAGGTTGTAGTTATTATAGGAATTATGACACATCGACTATTTCTCTCTCTACCATTTTGTATTTCATATACCTTTTGACTATTGGATGTTCTTATTGGCACTTTAGTATTGCCAGCCTAATCTCAGGAGTTGAAAGGCTCGAGTCATTAACAGCGCTGTGCCTCAAGCATTGCTAAGAGCTGCTGGCAAACGCAGTAAAGTGTTTGAATGAATGCTTACGAGCCTGCTGCTACCTACCACCGGTCAGTCAGACTGCTCTATCAAATCATAGACGTAATTATAATATAACACACAGAAATACGATCCTTTGGTCATTAATATGGTCAAATCTGGAAACTATCATTTCGAAAACAAGGTTTATTCTTTCAGTGAAATACGGAACCGTTCCGTATTTTATCGAAAGGGTGGCAACCCTAAGTCTAAATATTGCTGTTACATTGCACAACCTTCAATGTTATGTCATAATTATGTAAAATTCTGGCAAATGAGTTACGGTCACACAGTTCGCAATGAGCCAGGTAGGCCAAACTTGCAAATACCCTGACTGCTTGCACTGAATGCAAGAGAAGGGACACAATTTCCATTGATGATATTACTAGGTTAACTATTGATTATGTGAAGATGATAAAACATTTTTTTTTAATAAGTTAAGTTTAATGCTAGCTTGTAACTTAACCTTGACTCATTGCAGCCACACGGCCCCATTGACGCTGTACTCGCGTAACAGGTGGTCTGCCTGCAATGTAATCTGTGTCCAAAAAGGCAGATTACCGACTTTATGAACTTGAAATCTTCCCTAATTAATCGGTTGACCTCTACGGCGGAAGGCCCTAAATATTGTCCAAGAGTCCAGCCATCCAAGTCGGACTGTTCTCTGCTACCGCACGGCAAGCTGTACCGAAGTCTGGAACCAACAGAACCCTGAACCACTTGTACCCCCAAGCCATAGGACTGCTAAATAGTTAGTCCGTGTAGCTCTTGGTTGACTATCTGCATTAACTTTTTTTTTTTGCATGAACTCTTGACTCATCACATTCGCTGCTGCTACTGTTTATCTATCCTGTTGCCTAGTCATGCCTACCTATATGTACATATCTACCACAATTACCTCGTTCCCCTGCACCTCGACTCAGTACTGATACCCCATTTATATAGCCTTGTTATTGTTACTCATTGTATTTATTCCTTGTTTTTTTTCTGCATTTGGAAAGGCTCGTAAGTAAGCATTTCACTGTTAGTCTACACTTGTTTACAAAGCATTTGACAAAACATTTGATTTGATTCTCACTTAAGTTTAAGCGCCTGGTTGATTTTCCCATACTGCTGGCCAACTTGTCTGGGCTCCCTCCCCCTTATCCTAAGTCCCTCGCCAGTTGCACTTTATATCCCCTCCTTTTTTTGTCCAGCTTACTAAACCAGTCTCAATAATAAGGCCGTATGATGTGGTCCCAGCGAGGCCCAGTTCATGAAATGAATAGTGTGGCTCTTCATTCCCCTCTGCTGTCTGACTGGGGGGACCTCATAATGGCTTCATTAAGGCAGAAGTTTCATTTGGTTGACAATGGGTTAATGGCCCATGTGTAGTCTATTGGCAGCAGGGAAGAGGCTTCGGGAGGAGGAGAGGTTTGGATGAGCGTTTTTACTGCGAGGTCAGCTGGGGTCAGCCCAGTGTCAGCCACCAGTGAACAAATGTGTAATTGATGTTGGGACAGCCCCCTCGCTCCTTTCACTGGGATGGCAGGAGGGGGGAGAGGGGTTGTAATTGTATCCCCCCCCCCCTCCCCACAACGCAACATGGAGTCGGGAAAGCAAAAGGAGACTAACGACATCCCAGAAAGAGGATACGCTTTAATTAGTCCTTTCTCCCCCCATCTAAGTTTCATTTCTTCCTGCTGGTTTAATTGCTCTCCTTCACGTCAGGAAGCTGCCGTCTGATTCGTCAGCGTGGGGGAAGAAGTGTTGTCGTCCTTTGTCTCTGATTAGCACGGATGTTAAAATAGAATGGGGATGAAGGTGTAGGTATCACTACAACTAACCCTCAGTCGGTTGAGTGTAGGTACGTATGGTGGAGCCTAAAGGATAGAACCAGACAGCAGAGGAAGAACTGTTGGTGGTTTTTAAGAACCAGACAGCAGAGGAAGAACTGTTGGTGGTTTTTAAGAACCAGACAGCAGAGGAAGAACTGTTGGTGGTTTTTAAGAACCAGACAGCAGAGGAAGAACTGTTGGTGGTTTTTAAGAACCAGACAGCAGAGGAAGAACTGTTGGTGGTTTTTAAGAACCAGACAGCAGAGGAAGAACTGTTGGTGGTTTTTAAGAACCAGACGGCAGAGGAAGAACTGTTGGTGGTTTTTAAGAACCAGACGGCAGAGGAAGAACTGTTGGTGGTTTTTAAGAACCAGACAGCAGAGGAAGAACTGTTGGTGGTTTTTAAGAACCAGACAGCAGAGGAAGAACTGTTGGTGGTTTTTAAGAACCAGACGGCAGAGGAAGAACTGTTGGTGGTTTTTAAGAACCAGACGGCAGAGGAAGAACTGTTGGTGGTTTTTAAGAACCAGACAGCAGAGGAAGAACTGTTGGTGGTTTTTACTAACTGATTGATTGGTGGTAAAAATGTAAACTTGTGTATTTCCTCTTCCCTAAAAGGTGGCGAAACCATCAAGAACATCAACCAGCAGTCCGGAGCGCACGTGGAGCTGCAGAGAAACCCGCCACCTAACACTGACCCCAACGTGCGCATCTTCTCCATCCGCGGCACCCACCAGCAGATGGAAATGGCCCGCCAGCTGATCGATGAGAAGATTGGGGTAGGTGGTCCTTTTTTATACCCCCCCCAAAAAAAAGCTATTGTCTGACCTGATATTCATGAGGGCACATGTCAAAGGGGGGGTGCAAACTGGTTCTTGTGCCCCTTATACCATCCACCAGTATGTCACCCGGGGTTAAACATGAAGAATCCATCAAATGGACTTAATGGAGTGCGTCAGCGGCCAGCGCTGCCCTTTGGCCTTGTCTGTTCACCCCCGTTTAACCACAAGTGTGGTCTCTCCTGTCCTTTCTTGCTCTCTCGTCTAGGCCTCAGGAATGGGGGGCAACAGCAGTTTTGGTCTGAACCCATTTGGACAAGGACCAACTACCCCGCATCAGAAGTGAGTAGCTTCTTGGTCTCCACACTTTTTACTACTGTTACATTTGTCTAACATGCCTTCATCTACGTTCTCGGCTGCTACTTACACTGACCAAAATATGAAAACAATGATTTAACAATTCCCATGCCAACACAATTAGTATAAATATAAACTGTGACCGTAGGTCTCTTAAACCGTCTAACATGCTTATCTCTGTTTTTGTGGTGTTAGTGGACCCCAGACATTCCTGACGGGAGGATGGGGCACAACATATCAGACATGGCAGGCTCCGGGCCAGCAGGACCCCAGTAAGTCAGTTAGGTTCAGGGTGGGATACCCATAACACTTAATACCAATATCGGTCCGCCATTTCACTACAATTCCTTGATATATGGAGATCATGTAATCATCAAAATAATGCTGGGCATAACAGTCCCTCCCAGAGAAATGAGAGGACAAAGAGGTGGAAGGAGGATTAAAACTAGCTATGTCTATGCTCTCTGCTCTGCTTACTGACAACACGTTGCCAGTTGAACAGAAATTTCCTAGGAATACAAGGAATGAGAGATTAAAGACTGAAGGCTGGTTTTGGCAATGCTGCAGTGCATTTAAATTCAACTCAAGAGGGGGGCAGAGAAGTTCTTGCATTCAGAATGTGACTAACCGTCCAGATATGGGTTTCCTTACATTTTTTTCCTTCGTTTCTTCAAATTTCAAAGCCAATTTTCACTCGATGGAAGTTCAAGTTAGGGTTTGGGCTAAGTTTGGGTAGAGGCCTCAAGCAATAGGATACAGCGGGACATGTCTGGATGGTAAGCCTCAGCCTCCATTGAAAGACCCTCATGCAGTAACTCTGTCCTCCAACAGTGTTATCTGTCTGGTTGCAGGTCTCAATGGTTCCCAGACCGGCCAGATGGACTATTCCAAAGCATGTGAGCCGTATTCTAAAAAGATAGGCAAGAGTCAGTCTTCTGGGGGAGATCAGAGGAGGGAGCTCCTACCCCTTCTCGCTTGTGTAACACCACTAAGGATTAGGGTTGTGCGCAGTATACACCTCAGAACCAGACCTCAAACCTTCCCCCTGCCCTTGTTTAAACAAGTTTTGTGCAAAGGAACTTGAGTCTATGGGCAGAAATTTCATTTCACCTTGACGCCATTTGACGCCGATGATTGTAGTCAGAAGTATACCATTTTGGTTACATGTTTGTGCAGCTAGATTGCTGAGTGTATCAATGCCATTTTAAATGTGTAATGAGTAGACTCTTGATTTTATCACCAATGTACATTCGCATTTGTTTGAATAATTGAATATAGTTGAGTCAGAAGAAATTTAATTTGTGGAGCCAAACACATTAATTGGGGAGATCTTGGTAGCTGGTTTGGTGTGTGTTCTATTGACTCATCCTTGTTTTATTGTGCCCAGGTCAGCAGAGCCAAGCCCAGAGCAGTGGCTCTGACTACAGCAAAGCATGGGAGGATTACTACAAGAAACAGAGTAAGATTATACCCACGTGGCCACCAAACTCCTCCAATAGATTTGCCTTTTGAGTGCACAACATCGGAGGAAGTAGATTTCTGCTTGCTGTTCGATGCTGTCAGTAGTGCTCTATGCTCTGGTGCCTCCAACTCTCTCTCCCCTGACCTTCCTCTGTCACCCCCATTCTTCTACCCTGTGCTCACCCTCTCCCCAGGCCAGGCAGCAGGCCCCGGCTCCCAGCAGAGCTCCCCTCCGGACTACAGTGCTGCCTGGGTGGAGTATTACAGACAGCAGGGGGCCTACTATGGCCAGGGTGCACAGCAGACACCGGCCCCAGGCCTTCAGGTGAGAACCCATCCCAACTCTTTGCACCCTCCACCTGTTTAACGAAGTTGTTTCTGTAAGGAGATGAACTGTAACTTGCACATGTAAATGTATGTCTGTCCATTGTCACTGATGTGAACCTGTTTTGCAGGATCATTAGAGAGGACACCCTTTAGTTGAAGATTTTTGAATCACTGAGAGGATGAAAACAAACCTTTTGTAACAGAGGTTTCTAGATTTGCAACGCCTTGAAGACTTTTACTTTTTTCTTAGTGAGAAACACTAGCTGTAGAATGACTTATACAATTTAAAAAAAGAATATTTCTAAATCAGGAACATTTAATTGTTACTAAATACTTGTGTACACCATTATTTTGAATTGACAATTTCCGGGATCCCTTTTGGATTTATGAGAGAGCTGTTTTGTTTTCTATTTTTTTCTTTTTTGATTCAAATTACATTGCCAAAACGAACCCCGGAGTTGTAACTTTTCAGTAAACGCAATATAATCTATTTTTTCTAGTTCTGTTGCAATAAAATCGCAATTATGGGCTTAGCAGTCTTGAATTAATTTTTGTTTTGTCATAAGATGTTTTAAGAATGTGTAAAAATGTTTTCTTTTCCTTTTACAAAAAGCATTTTAATTCAGTGATAAGAAACTGTGATATTTTGTTACAGGAAAATGTATAATTTTGTTGCAAAATACGAGAGATGTTGGCAAATGGCAGTCAATTCCTAATTTAATTCCTGTTGTGCTTTGTATTGTTTTCCATTGTCTTTTATTGTACTCTGGTTTAAAAAAGGTGCAATATCTTATTTCATTTTTGAAACAAAGATGGATTCTCTAATATTTTGACAGGCGTTTAACTCGTAGTTCTTAGATGATATTTTTTTTTTAGGCATATGAAAATGTAATGAATAATTTATTACAATGATCTGATATGGGAAAGGGGATGTTGCATTTTGTGAGTTATTTGCCTTTGCTATCTTGTAAAACTATGTATGTATGCTCAGATACTTGACTAAATACTTTATTTAAAATATATATATATAATTAAATCAAAGAAGTTTTTTTCATGGAGTAATTATCACAGGAAAACTGTCCCTGTTTTTCTGCTCTGTTTTCATACTGAAAATGTTCAAAGATCGTGAATGTGTCATTTGAAATTTGATGTTGCATCTTGCTATGGACAAAAATGAGAAATGCCAGGTTTTTATGTATGTTTTGTACCTAAAATAATTCAAGACTGCTAAGCCTCTGGATTCTACCTGTGTAATAATTAATTGTAGTTTTTTATATGCTAAGTATTACGATCAAAATTGTCTTATTTGGTACCACCCAGTTTCCCTAATGCCCCATCCAGTACACACTGTGGACTCGTGTACAGTCCAATGCTAAACTTTTTAATTCATTTTTCTTTCTACTTTGTGTGATCTAATATATGTATGATTGATTAGTTACGAAATGAATCTAGTGTTAACTTCATTGCTTAATGAAAAGGGATATTATAATTTCGAAATGTTTAATTTTAGTGTTTTTTCCTCATATGTACAGGTAACCGTGTATTAAAAACGTCAAGACTACCTTTGTGTTCTGTTAAAATTGTTTTATTTTGCCATTTGAAAGCTTAGTTTTCTTGTCACATTCCAGTATTGAGTGTTAACGATTTGATTGGGTTTAAACTGTGAAACCTTTCCTCCGCGCTCTGTTTTAAGACTGAGTATTCGCTATACATGAAGTAAATATAAAGGTCAAACTGTATGGTATGTTGTATAAACGGAAGATATATATTTTTTCTATAGAACATTACTTTGCCAGTTCACAAATTCAAATAAATGTTCCACAAGCCTCTCTTGTGGTTGAAGTATATCTTTATTAGTTGCTACAGGGCCTACAGAAAGTATTCATACCTCTTGACTTCCACATTCTGTTACAGCCTGAATTCAAAAAGGATGAAAGTTTTATTTTTTTAATCTCACCCATCTACTACACACACAACCCCATAATGAGTGAGAACCACGTTTTTATCATTTTTGCAAATGTATTGAAAATGAACGGCAGAAATCTCATTTTACTTAAGTATTCACACGCCTGAGTCAATACATATAAGAATCACCTTTGGCAGCAATTATAGCTGTGAGTCTTTCTGGGTAAGTCTCTATGAGCTTCTCACACCTTGATTGTACAATATTTGCACGTTGTAAAATACATCGAGCTCTGTCAAGCTCGACAGCCATTTCCAACTCTTGCCTTTTAGATTTTCTAGATGATTTCAGTTAAATGTAACTAGGCCACTTAGGAACATTCAATGTTGTCCTGGTAAGCAACTCCAGTGTATATTTGGCCTTGTTTTAGGTTGTCCTGCTGAAAGGTGAATTTGTCTGTCTTGCTGGAAAGCACACTGAATCCGGTTTACCGCTAGGATTTTTGCATGTGCTTAGCTCTTATTCAGTTTATTTGACCGCCCCCCCCAAAAAACAATACCCCTTATCCTTGACGATGACAAGCATACCCATAACATGATGCAGCCACCACCATGCTTAAAATATGAAGTGTGGTACTCGGTGACATGTGTAGGATTTGCACCAAACATAACACCTTGTATTCAGGAGAAATTCTATTTTTCCTCTTGTATTTTTAACTTTAGTGCCTTAGGAAGCATGATTTGAAATACTTTTTTATTCCGTGCAGACCTTTTCACTGTCATTTAGGTTAGTATTGTGGAATAACTACAATGTTGATCCATCCTCAGTTTTGTCCTATCAGCCACATTAAATCTTACTGTTTTTAAGTCACCATTGGCCTCATGGTGAATTCCCTGAGTGGTTTTCTTTGTCTCCGGCAACAGAGTTAGGAAGGACGCGTGTATCTTTGTAGTGACTGTAAATGATGATAAACTGAAGTGCAATTAGTAACTTCACCATGCTCGGAGGGAAATTTATCCATCTACTATTAACACAACAAAATGTGGAAAAAGTCTAGGGTGAGAATATTTTCTGAATGCTCTTATGTCATCATGTTAAGCTCAACACAGGGTACATTTTTCCCCCCTACCATTTCTCTTCTATTTTTTTTCTTTGCTTGGCAGTTGGCAACCTTAAGACATGAAAAAAACGATACAAAATGTGTAAAGTTCATGTACATGTCCAGAAGATGCATGGCAGTGATTGCCAAAGTTTAAAATGCACTTGCCTATTGGGAAAGTCGGGAGGAATTGTTTTATTTTTTTTATTTGGTTGCCTAAAGACTGATCACTTGCCCGTAAACGTAAATAAGCAATTTACATGCAGAAGTGCCATTCCCCCCCCCACCCCCCCTGCTTTTACTCACCTATTTGTCGGTGAATCAGATCAGAACTGGAATTATTTGGGTTCCCATACAATCAGTTAAAAGGTGTTTTTTCTTCTTTACAAGGTCCTGTGTGATCTCAGCTGTATGAACATGGCAATTGTGGTTTCTTACTGTATTTGTATGTATATGCAAGTTCCCCCAATTCGGTGCCTTTGGAGATGTGTAACTTGGTAAAAGAATATATGTATTTTGTTTTCAGCTAATTTTATCATTCTGTCAGAGCACATGTTCAATTTCATAAACATATTTTCCCATCTCGAGGTTAAATAAAATGACTTAAATTCAAAATAAACAGGATTGACTGTAACAGGGTTGTCTAGTTAATCTTAAATCATCCATAAATCACATTGTGACGGGGCATGGAAGCTTGTGTGCAACAATCGAATGCAAGCTTCACATTTAAAAAAAAAAAAAAAGTTTTAAAACATTCTAGCTTGCAGGGTAGAAGGCTTGATGTGTTATCCTCAACCCTCTCAATTTTCCACCAGAAAAAGAACCAGCTCACCTGCTTATACACTGATTTCACTGTTTGATGTTAGATTTATTTTAAGAAAGGAATAGTTTCCCCAAATGAAAATGAGAGTTCAGGTAACAAGGTAGACTTAACGAGGGAGAAGTGTAATTGTTTCATGTTCGTGATTCAATCTTCAGAAATGACTGTCAAAGCAACAGAATAACTAGGGCTTTACAATAGTGAAACATTTTGGAGTTAGGGACATGCAAAAAATGCTGACTTTTGTAACTTTAGGAAGACTTTTCATATTTCAGATTGATTGAATTATCCACATGGTCTATATTAAAGAGCACTTTATTGAATATTACAGACTTAAATTTCAATATTGGTGCACAATTTCTACTGAATATCAAAGGGACACAAAAGACACTAATTTCACGGAACGACTCAAATTCTTTCCATAGACCACCTATTGGCTGATTTTCAAAACCATCCCAATATCAGGGAAAGGGGATTAATTGATCCACTCTGCTGTTAAACCCATTTTAATGCATCATCACTGCGTGAACGTAATCTTGTGACCATGCACGAAAAGGTTTGTGGACAAGTTAGTGTATGCCATTTTGGCATTTGCCATCTTTTTCAACCTTAGTTTATGTTATACTATACGCTCTTGTAGTTAATGAGATGTAATTTGGACAGCGCTTTATCTACCATCGACTTCAGACGAGAGCCAGAGGACAACTTTTGCAGCTATGGCAAAACACTTGGTGGAATTCTCCTGAAGTTCTCCCATAGTTCAGTTTGGCAATGTTTTATACTACCGCAAAGCTTTAGAATTCCCGTCTATACCAAAAATGAAACGCGTAGGTTGAGCGTATTCTTGGATACATTTTTTTCCCCGTTATTCTTTGCTCTTGTCTCTGACTCTTCTCATTGTCCCTCTCCCTTTGTGAACGGTCCACAGGGGTGTCCCCAGAGCACCGTTATTGAGCAGCTTTGTCATCCCACATCTTTACTCCCCGTGGGGGGGCCTCGGCCATAGTGGACCCTACTCTGCCCCGGCCCTGTCCCCCCCATTGATACTGTGCAGCTGTTTCCAAATCCAGCCCTTGATTTTGATCCTCTTGCTTTTTAATATGAAGCCCCTGCGGACAGTCCCTGGTCTGCTTGGCCATTGTATAGGCGTGATCATTTAGTTGTTCTCCACATCACCTCCAGACGGGTTGAGAGCCATGATTATGAAGGGGGGACCATTCATTTTTGAATAGGTTCTCTATGCTGCTATATGTGAAACCTAATCCCTATAGTATCGCTAACTGTATATGTTTCGTTTTTAGGTGTACGCCAGGGGGTATTCATGTAGAGAATGTGGAATGTGAAGGGGACAGTATGTATTATGGCTCATTCACTGTTCACAGCGTTGGTCCTGAATAGCTGCCCTGTACAGCAATGAATAGTTTATTAAATGGGTTTTATTGATTTGTTTATGCAGGGCTGTCCAATGAAAAATAGATGGTTGTGCAGTCTGTTGTCACGGGTCTGAGTAAGTCAACAGTGAGACAAATTATCTGATGAAATGCAACCATTTGATTATAGTCTAATTAATTTGGCCAAATTAACAATGTGTTTACTTACTCAGGCTTGGTACTATCTGAGCAGGTGGGGAATTGGGGGTGCTCTCTATCTCTCAAACACACACACACACACACATCTGCATTCCTCCTCTTTGCCCCCCCCTCTAAAGCTCCAGTTTCGTTAAGCAGGTGTCCTGCCCCCTGTCCCATTCCAGGGAAACCCCTTTATGGGAGGGACTGGCCCTCTCTCACCTTTCCTGCAGATAAGCCGATCTACTGTATCCACCATGCTGGGATATCTACCTTAATCTCTTTTTAATGGCCCCAAGGAGAAGCCCAGGGGAGACCTGTCTGCCCATCCCTCTCAGCTGATATTCTGTTGGGGTTGTAGTTGGCAAGTAGCTTTTTTAGTAACAGGAATGATTCAGCTTAGAAATGAATGACAATTTGTTTTCCGGTTGGGAATGTTTGTTTGGTTAAAAACTAAAAGGAGCTTGGTGTTTTTAATACGATTTATTCAGCCCACTTTAATGTTGAATGCTTGTTATATAATAGAATGGCTGAAGGGGTGTTTTTGTCTCTTTTAAGACGACTGTTTTAAGGAAAGCATGTTTTATGTAAGCCTTTAAGTTAGGAAGTATGGATTTACAGTAATTCACAGAATTATAGGGGGTATTATGTGCTTGGTCTATTTCACGGGTGACTACAAATAGTGAAGTAACATGCCATGTACAAAGAAAATTAGTCTTTGCAGTTATAATTTGATGAATGAAATAAAATAAGGTGTTTTAAATGGAATGATAAAAAAAGGCCTACTCTTAAGCTCAACCCCGTTAAACAATGAATATCATATAGTGCATATAAAGTTTAAGGATATATAGACTAACGTAATTTGTAGTGATATAAGAACCTTTAGTTTAATTGCAATATTTTTCTTTATTCTATACAACTTCATATTTCTTTAAGAATTTTAGGTTTAGTGGCTGCTTTCCCTAGGCCTAAAATGTGAGTTTTTAGCAAAATATTGGAAAGAAATCTATAGCTAATTTAAAGGCTATTGTTTAATCCATGGGCTACATTTTAATTTAGGAAATATTGGCCTACATTTTTTTTTTCAAAAGATTTTGACGTGTACATCCCTTTACCAGACAGAAAAAGAAAAGGTTAATGCATCAAATAAATCAAATCCATGCGTTACCCCATTCCAATTAATTTAATTCATATTTAATAAAGACCGGTCCCTCCCCCTGGCCCTACGATTTAACTCAAAGCCGAAGCCTCTTAGTAAAATAAATGCTGAAATGCCATACATGTAAATAAATCTGCGAACGAATCAGATTCAGCGAGAGGTACATTTCATCTGGGAAAAGGCACACATGTAGGAGGTGCCCCTCCTAACAAAACAAAAAAAAGCAGCTGTGTGCACAGTCATCTTTTTTCGTGCTTTGTCACTCACCTTTTCACTATCTCTGTATTCAAAACAACCCGTTCTATACTTTGCATTTAGAATCCATATCTTCTTTTCCATTCGAATTCTAGTCCACATTCGTCAGAGACCAACTTTTCGGACCATCCCCTTGTAGTTGTTGGAATGAAAGGCGGAGTGCATGGGTGTCAATGTGCCCTCAAAACACCATGAAAGATTGATTTGCAGCACTTTTCAGCCCCCTGACATTACTTGGAGAGGAACTGAATAGGAAACCCGCGAGCCGGGGACGGAATAAAGATGTTCTCTCTGCTGGAAGAGAAGGAAAACTGCTCATTTACCCCCAGTCCATCAAGCCCGAAAAATAGAGAGGAAAAAACAGAGAGAACTGTGGCTATTGAGAAGAAAGGGGCTGTATATACTCATCTAAACGCTGTCACAATATACTGAAGGGCTATGAACAACCATGAATATTAAACCGCTTATTTCAACAAGGGCTAGAGAAGTGAACCACGTCAAAGCAGCTTTGCATTTTTTGCATGGGAACAATGCGGTAAAGCACGTTGAGCTTGTTTCTATTCTATTATTCCCGCGCTATAACTCCCTGGAAGAAAATTAATATTGCCAACCACATGAATGCGGAATGCCTGAGAAAGAACGTTTAAGCAACTCCCAGACCCAATGACCTTAATTTGATGACAGACAAACTTTTAAACTAATTGTTGAACCAGTTTAAAGTTGACAGCATTTTCACTCTGTTAAATAATCGTGGGACTCATTGTGCTGTATAGCATTTGAGTGGAATATAGAAACGTGAATTTTGCATCAATTGTTTAGCCATATTTACATTTGATCTACGCTATATGTTAATACGGCCCTATTCAGTAACTTTAAAATGTACATTTTATATTTTACTAAAACTATTGGTAAACTGGCGACCAGGTGATTTTTGGAATTAAGTTTTATAGAAGGCTGTCTTGGACATCTCTCATGAAGAAACATCTAATCTGATTGGTGTGTAAAGGGATGTTGAATCATTTGTAAGCGACTGACAAAAATGGATACTCCCCTAACATTTTTGTTTATTTACAATCATGTCTGCATTAAAGATTAAAGACATTATGCCTTTATATTGCTGAGTAGTCTATTGGCTTATAGGCTCATTGTTGTCTCTCTCCATTTCACACACACACTCTCTCTCTCTCTCTCTCTCTCTCTCTTCTCTCTCTCTCTCTCTCTCTCTTTCATTCTCTCTCTCTCTGTTTCTCTCTCTCTCTCTCTCTCTCTCTCTCTCTCTTTCCTTCTCTCTCTCTCTTTCCTTCTCTCTCTATCTCTCTCTCTCATATGAAAGGGAAGGACCGCCTAATAGAGGCGGCTTTTCTTCTGCTGCAGCAGGTCCATACCATAAGGGGAGTGTCATTAATAACTAATTAGAGAGGGGTCAGACCAGCAACTTATAAAGAGGACCCTCGCTGCAGGAGGACGGCACATTTCCACCCAGCCGTCTAACAGGAAGGAATATCCACTTTGCATTTAAAGACACTCATATCTGAACACGGCTTGCAATAGTTTGCGAGATGGGCTCGGTATTACCTGCAGAGGCTTTAGCCCTGAAGTCTGGATTTAAATGCCAGAGTCGGTCCTTGTCTGATATTATCACCTCAGACATTCTGCACAGTTTCCTGTATGGACGGTGGAGAAATGTGATCGGGGAGCACCTGATGGAGGAGAGGCAGAGCAGCATCGGTCCCAAGACAGCCTTCACTGCCGAGGTCCTCGCACAGTCGTTCGTTGGAGGTAATTGTCCCTTTTAGAGTTCTTCCTATGATTTCTGTACGGGCAACCAGCCACTAGGCCTAAAGAACGTATTGCCTAGGCCTATCTGTGTCAATTTAACATCCTAATGCTTGTCTCGTTAAATGTAGCATTATTATTATTATTATACCAAATTGTGACATGGGCTATAATGAGAGTGGAATCATATATATTTTTTATAAATATGGTTCATTTTATTAGGCTATAAAACGACTGGTCCAAAAAAACAATACCCTCAACATGTTGACTCAACCTAGATGTATTTTCTATTAACAATTTCTGTTATTTTAACAAGTGTCCCTCTTGTTGACAATAATTGACTAAAAGGCGTGTAAAATGGGCATTTTGAAAGAATGTATTCAACACAAGAACCTCAGTGAGGTCTCATGTGTCATTGAGAGTGAACCAAAAGAAGTGGAAACCGTCACTCCTCTGTTCTAGATTTCTTCCCAAGGTCTCTGTGACTTTCTCATTACTGTTCTCCCGTATTTTCATTCTTTGGCCCTTTTATTTCCACCCATTTAGCGCATTAACCCATTTAGTGCTTTGAGACCTTGCATTTAGAAGCTTGTTAGGCGTGTAACTGTTGCTGACTGAAAGACGAAGGGTATTAAACTCATTTGGTTAACTTTGTGCTTGACCTGAGAAAGTTTCCACTTAAACCGAAGGGAGAGAAAGGTTCCCTTTCTTTGAGGTGTCCCGGGTTTTATCCCGCATTCATCAATCTCCGGACAGTCTCTTTTCCTATTTTGGCAGCTATGGGCTCCGGCGCTTTTCTCTTTCTCTCGCCTTAAAAGATTTCTGTTCCTCAGATAATGCACCGTGAAGGCTAATTCTATTGCCATTCATACCATGTCAACCATCTAATCGCCTTTCCATTTTTTTGTTCGAGAAATTCCTGGGCCTTTTAAACAAGTCCTCATTTCATTCAGCGCAATTTTATTGCTACAAAGTTCTTAAAAGGATAATGAATTTTGAATTAGCCGTTTCTTTCCAGTAGGGTATAATGAATATCACATCTGAAGCATGACAAATGGCTGGACCCTGAGCAATAGAAGACCATTTAACCTCTCTTCGAGCCGTCTTTTCGCAGTCCCAAATACATTTTCTTTGATTCTGACATTAAAGAAACCCAAGTGTTAAAAAAAAAAAAAAATTGAATGAGGGATGAAAATGCTTGCGAGTTAAAAAAAAAATTTGAAACAACTTTCAATTCATCCATTTAATCGAATTAAACGGTGGATGAGATGTTAGGCTACCTAATATTTCGTGACCAAAATAAGATACAACCTATTTGCTGTGTTGGCAATTACAAAATGTTAAACACCTAATTCGTAAGACACTTATTAAATAATATTTTAGATAGGTCAGTAAAAATATATTTTTAAAATGCATGATTTATCAAAACGCTATCAAAGCATCATATTCAACTTTTTTTATTCGAAAGATGGGCCTATACATCAACCATTGCTTTTTGACATTTTATCTTATGAAAAAAAACATATTGGCATTAATGCACAATGCCTGACTTAAACCACTCCTAACCTTAACGTCTTTTAGGCAAATTGATTAGCTTGGGTAGGCAGACAATTTCATGCATTTATAACCATGGAATGACCAAATTCATAGGTTTAATTAAATGTACGCAGCAGTCAAATAACCTACAATTTTTTTTCTGTTTGCAGAGGTCCAGAAGCTGTCCAGCCTGGTGCTGCCCAGTGAGGTGATCATTGCCCAGAGCTCTATACCTGGCGAGGGCCTGGGCATCTTCTCCAAGACCTGGATCAAGGCAGGCACAGAGATGGGTCCATTTACTGGCACGGTCATCTCCCCTGAACACGTGGACCTGTTAAAGAACAACAACCTCATGTGGGAGGTGAGAATCATCTGTGCAGCTACCATAACTAGGGACTGAGCTGCTATCACAATTAGGCAGGAGAATTACAGCATTGAATCTCTCTGTATGCCATGTTTGTGAAGGAAGCACATGTGCAAGGGGGAATAGTTGGTCTTGTTCACCAGTAAGCTGTATGTTTAAGAGTCTGTCACACATGGACAAGAATAACCACTGGGCGAAGACATCAATTCAATGTCAATTCCACATTTGTTTTAAGTAATTTAATTGACATAATGTGGGAACCACTTTATTTTAACCAGTGTGTGTGCCCAGTGGGTAATTTGCATTACAATTGTACCAGACTCCTAACCTCTTGCTGTTGATCTCAGGTGTTCAACGATGATGGCACGGTACGCTACTTCATTGATGCCAGTCAGGAGGACCATCGCAGCTGGATGACCTACATCAAGTGTGCGCGCAACGAGCAGGAGCAGAACCTGGAGGTGGTGCAGATCGGCAGCAGCATCTTCTACAGGGCCGTGGAGGTGAGAACCAAGTCAGATACGCTCACTCACAACTGACATGCAGCCTTCACAAGGACCGTTGAAAGCGTGTGGTTGCTGCCATGACAAGTTCTGCTAAGCCCATTCATTTGTAGGCCTTCTTTGTTGATGTAGACTCCATAGACTGTATAAAAGGGTCAAATCTCCCCTAGCCTGTATAGGGCAACCTATTTTCAGCTGCTGAATAGCACAACCTGCTGTTTGTACAGAGATCTGACTCTTGATGCGTAATGCAAAGTTGGTGGAGAGTATCATCGGAACAAAGGATCTCCACAGATATAGTTACCTCATCCTATTAGTTCTTTAACATTCCTCCTCCTGCTCTCTACAGACTATCCCTCCAGACCAGGAGCTGCTAGTGTGGTACGGAAACTCCCACAACACCTTCCTTGGTATTCCTGGCGTTCCCGGTACAGAAGAAGAGCATCAGAAAAAGAGCCGCAATGGTGAGCTCCTTTTTCCTCACGCTATGGGCGTTATTAGAGAACCAGATTACTATCTGACCCCTTTTACCTGTGGGGCATATGTGTTATGGGCTCTGCTGCAGCCAACAGATTTACATCACCCTTGTTCATTTCAAACTACTGCAAATAGACTAATTATTTTCCATGTAAAAATCAACATTTGATAATTCATAAACTGATGTGACTGACATAAAGATCTCACCTCCCCACTTTCTCCTTTCCCTTCAGAGGACTCTCACTCATGTGACGGCTCTTCGTCTTGCTCCCCCTCCTCCTCCTCCTCTTCCTCATCTGCAACCAGCCGCATGCGGTGCGTCATCTGCCACCGGGGCTTCAACTCTCGTAGTAACCTGCGCTCCCACATGCGCATCCACACCCTGGACAAGCCCTTCGTCTGTCGCTTCTGCAACCGCCGCTTCAGCCAGTCATCCACCCTGCGCAACCACGTGCGCCTGCACACCGGAGAGCGCCCCTACAAGTGCCACGTGTGCCAGAGCGCCTACTCCCAACTGGCAGGGCTGCGGGCACACCAGAAGAGTGCCAGGCACAGACCAGGGGCGGGGGGCGCAGACACTGCCTCCCAAATCTCACCTCCACCCCCACCGATCACCAGCCTGAACCAACACCAGGTCCCCCTGGTTCACCGTATCCCCACCATGGTGCTATGATAGCAGAGAAGAAAGAGAAACTTGCTAATGCAAACAACTCTGCACTTTACCTCTGCACACTTGAGCCACAGGTTGCGCTCTCCCTCCTTCTCAGAGAGGCTACTGTTTGCTGGTGTGGCAGGCATCGCTATGACTTTGCAATGGACCAGAGTATGTCCGGGTGTACTATGTCTGGTGGGTTGAGCTGATAGTACAGCCGTTCTCAAATACGTTTTTACTGGTTGCCTTATTTACAATCGAGTCTGCTTAGACTTATTGGGTATTATGTTTGTAATGGTCACAAAAAAATCTGAGTGTGTCAAAAACACTTTGTTGTTCCAAAGGAAACTGTTGTACTAATCTGAACAAAGGACTGAATGTTGGTTCCAAGAGTAGGCTAACTGCCCATTATTCATCTGTTTGTATAGTCAATACAGTATTGCCAGGATGCAGCATGTCAAAGGAAATACTTTGCTATTCTAGTTAATAATTCTATTGGTCAAGACGAGTACTCTGTATTTCAGATAAGGATGTTTTACCATAACAGATTTGAGCTTTTGGGCGGTTCCTTCATGCTGTCATCAAATACGATTATCCTCACTTTACGTCCTGTAATCGTAGGCCTTCCAACTCAGGAGGAAGATTGTTTGAAAAAGTAAAGTAAAAAAGTTGATTTCCAATGAAATGTACAGTATGTAGAAATAGGTGTACATTTTTCAAAATTTTACACTGTAATAAATTGTCCCTTTATCTCTGTATATTAATGTAAAGTGTTGTGTAATGATGAACTGTATGTGAATGTAAAGACGTATGCTTTCCTTATATTCTAAATAAAGAATGATATTAATACGTCTGCATAGTGTTCTTTACTTTGGACCTTTTGGTAGCCTATTATGAACTAACGCAGTGGAGGCTACTGAGGGGAGGACGGCTCACAAGAACGGCGCGAATGGCGCGGATGGATGGAAAGGCAATTGATACTATTCCGCTCTAGCCATTACCACGAGTCCGTTCTCCCCAATTAAGGTGCCACCAACCTCCTGTGAACTAGCGTGTTGTGAATGTTTATTAGGTGTAAAGAAGACCATGACCGACAAAAGCACACAAGTGGCTATAATCTGGAAATAATATTTATTTGGGAGGACCATAGCTCCTGCTTGCACCACTTGGTGAGGATTCTCATCCTCCTCCCTGTGCCTCCTGCAAAATACAGACTCTGTGGACGGTTGTGTGTTGACTCCCTGGCGAGGGAGGAACCTGTAGTAGAGGCTGCATGGGTTGTGGATGAGGTGCATCTGGAGGGAGGTAATGTTGGGGAACCACATCCGGCAGTCGCAAACACTGCCTCCATCCTCCTGGCAGACCTGGAAGGGGGCAAATGTCTTCAGGTAGCTGGCCTGGAGATGCCTGGAGGTTGGCTCCCGGATGTGAAACATCCTACCACTGCCATTCAACTCACACAAGAATGGTTCAGACCCTGTAGGTGACAGATATCATTTGACAAAGCACTGTCCACACAGATGTCAAACATCTTAAACTTCATACTGAGTATATACAACTTTAAGAACACCTGCTCTTTCTGACAGACTGACCAGGTGAATCCAAGCTATGATCCCTTATTGATGTCACTTGTTAAATCCACTTCAATCAGTGTAGATGAAGGGGAAGAGACAGGTTAAATAAATATGTTTAATCCTTGAGACAATTGAGACATGGATTGTGTATGTGTGCCATTAAGAGGGTGGATGGGCAAGACAAAATATTTAAGTGCCTTTAAACAGGGTACGGCAGTAAGTGCCAGGCGCACCGGTTTGTGTCAAGAACTGCGGCGCTTCTGGGTTTTTCATGTTCAACAGTTTCCTGTGTGTATCAAGAATGGTCCATCACCCAAAGGACATCCAGTCAATTTGACACAACTGTGGGAAGCATTGGAGTCAACGTGGGCAAGTGTCCCTGTGGATTTCAGTCGACACTTTGTCAAGTCCATGTTGTGCAGAATAAATATCAGCCAGAGCAGAGAAGCATGAGAACTTCACTCAACTTTCTTGAGATGTCCCCGAGTTACCCCCTTTACTGTGGAAATTGTAATCAAATCAATGCAATATTATTAGCCCCTTTCAATGCAAAACAAAATAAACTATGCAAGAGTATGCAAAACTAACAATGCCAGAGATGCTGTTGTAGGCAGAAAGTATCGGTGTAGGATTCTATTGCATTGACATGCACATCTTGGCCGTGCTCTACACAGACCTGTGGGGCATAACCAGTCAGGGCTGCAGAAGGCCAATATGCAAATAGACCATTGCCATATATGTATCTGTGCTGTTCCCTGTGAACTGGGTTGTGTTTACAGCATGAGCTGTGATGAGTGATGGCTTGTTTTGAGATCAAAGCGAGAGCTGCATGTAAAACGTGTGCACATTTGTTCATATCCTTTGCTAGTTTGTGAATTATTAGCCCTGTTAGAGATCATTTGTAGTCAGAAATGGGGGAGCGATTTATTCCTACAAGAGCACAAAACGTGAACATCTCTATCAATCTTTGAAAAGCTTGTCAGGTAAAGAGCTTTATTTTGTCTTAAAGGTGCAGTGTTGTATTTTGGGACAGGCTTGAATCAGCTAAGTAGCCAATAGGCAGAGGGTAGCATAATTTGTCTGATTCTCTGTAATAATGGTATGGGAATAATAACGCATTTTATTTTGTAAAGTGGTTTCTTGCATCAAACAACACAACATTTTCAGTCACTTCCTTTTCGAAAGTCTCATGGAAGTTAGGCCTACTTTGAACACCACACATTGGCTACTACTGTAGGCTGAATTATAGAACAGCTATTTCCATGTTAAAATGTTATGATTTTCTGTTATTTATTTATTGCCCTCTACACATAATGATACTGAAAAATGCTATCGCTTCAAGTCCACATGATGGCGCAAGACACTAAAGAAAACTATCATCCTTACGTAAACAATGTTTTTTTTTTGCAAAGCAAGGCATTGTCTGTTTCCCATTATTACTCATGCAGTTTGAAATATTGTGAAAATAAGTTATAAAATGAATGAATGTCGAGAGACATTTGGATTTTGTGGAAATCGTCTTCGGTACATTCTGAATGGCCAAGTATCCGTGACGTCAATTACATGCGCCGTTTAAATTTACAGAAGACAGAAAACATGGCTGCGGACATGAGATTACCAACTTTTCGGAAACAAGTATCGTTATCACCCTCCCTGTCCGCTTTGGATGGGAAAGATCTCGTTGTGCCCGGTGATGTGATTACATCAGATACAGGGTTTATGAGGTATGTCTGTCTACAAGCTAGTATGCACCTCACGAGTACTGCTCCCATTTGATAAAATTTGAGTCTGAGCCCCCCCCCTTCTCTTTACTGTAAATCAATATTAATCCACGTCTTGTTTGCCTAATTTGCTTTAGATAGGTAGCTAGCTAACGTTAGATATGATGTTGACATGATATGTCAGGTCTCACTTGTTAGTGCATAATACTCTGCAAGTTTCACTTGTACAGTACTGTAGCTATTCACTCCATTCATAGGTTATTTAGCCAGTTTGACGTCCCGTAATGGATAATAATAATGAACATCGAATAAGAATCTTGTATGGCAGAAGATTATTTATGCAAAAATAGAATAAGTAATCCGTAATAAGGAAGGTGTTTTCAGTTCAAAAGTTTGGGGTCACTTAGAAATGTTTTTGTTTCTGAAAGAAAAGCAAAACTACATAGGCGTACAGAGGCCTATTATCAGCAACTCCTGTGTTCCAATGGCACGTTGTGACAGCTAATCCAAATACTTATTTTCCACCATAATTTGCAAATAAATTCATAAAAAATCCTACAATGTGATTTTTTTTCTCATTTTGTCTGTCATAGTTGAAGTGCAACTATGATGAAAATTACAGGCCTCATCTTTTTAAGTGGGAGAACTTGCACAATTGGTGGCTGACTAAATACCTTTTTGCCCCACTGTGTGACACCTTTTAGAATGCTTCGCTTTCATGTCTCTTGTATGTTTTTTCTTATATTAATACATGCAATATTTCTGTTATGTCTAAATGTTAAATACCCATATGTCAGATATTACAATAATATTCTATGAATCTTGTAAGTATATTTACTGCTATATGTATTACTGACAAGTTCCAGGAAGATCATATAACAATCTTTTCTATACTATCTTTTCTATACTATTACTATACTATACTATTGTTAATATTTGTTGCACAATTTCAAGTTTCTCTTCATCGAATCATACCCCCTCTGCCAAGGTAATTTGAATTGTGTTCAAATCAAATTTTATTGGTCGCATACACCTATTTCGCAGATGTACTTGCAGGTGTAGTGAAATGCTTGTGTTCCTAGCTCCAGCAGTGCAGTAATATCTAACAATTCACAAGAATACACACAGATCTAAAAGAATGGAATTAAGAAGTATATAAATATTAGGACAAGCAATGTCGGAGTCTGGAGTATACATGACATTGACATTGAAAGTGGATATTGAGTGAGTCATGATTAGACCAAACTGATTTTCATTCTAGGGGTCATGGGACTTACATGGATGAAGAAAAACTAACAGCCTCTGTGGCAGGAGAGGTGGAGAGGGTGAATAAGCTTGTCTGTGTACGGCCGCTCAGGACCAGGTAAGTGGACCAGGTGCCACAGTAATGTCTGTAGGCTTAGATTTACCACAGTGATTAGCTACTGACCCTTTGTTGAAGACAACGGTTCCATTGTGCAGCATCTGCTGTTATTGTATCACAGTCTAAGTTGGTATGTACATTTTTTTTTTTTTACATGTAAAAACCTATATGACTTGTTATTGATTAATTTTGCCATCTTTATCTGTTCTGATTCCCAGGTTCAATGGGGAGGTTGGAGATGTGGTGGTCGGAAGGATCACAGAGGTATGTTTCCATTTCAGGTGGTGATACGGTCAGTAAGGCAAATGATGACTTGGGGTGATCGTGCTTCTCCTGGTTGGAGCTTAGTGTTTGTCTGCTGTTTGTAGGTGCAACAGAAGCGCTGGAAGGTGGAGACCAACTCCAGACTGGACTCTGTGTTGTTGCTGTCTTCTGTCAATCTGCCCGGAGGAGAGCTGGTGAGTGGAATAGACAACTTAGATCTTGGAATATGGAAGTGTCTTTGGGTAAATGTGTGCTTGGTCCTCTCTTCCTCTTTAGCACCCAGTGCAAGCATATTGTTATGACACTGTTGGTCAAACGTCTTTGGATATTTATTTACATTATTCTCTCTTTCTTTTTGTCTTACCATAAATCCATCTTTCTATGTCTATATCTGTCCTTCTTAGAGGAGACGGTCAGCAGAAGATGAGCTCACCATGAGAGACTACCTTCAGGAGGGGGACCTCATCAGTGTATCCTCTGATCTGATCTGACCCTAACCAGTAACCTGGGCCCTTTTTCCTTCATCATATCCAGCCTACCCTCCGAACTACATTGAAATACATGGAATCTTTGTTATCTTGAGATTCCCTTTTCTTTTTTTACTCCACCGTCTACTAGAAAGTGTCATTCTCTCATTGATGAATGCATTAACTTCTATCTGCTCCATCATTTGTATGTGACTATGGTCAAGATTGTCCTTGACTAGCTCTTCTCTCAGGCAGAGGTACAGTCTGTTTTCTCAGATGGAGCACTCTCTCTTCACACCCGCAGTTTAAAGTACGGAAAGGTAGCTAAGATGAACTACCCAATGTGTGATCAATAATTTTGATGTTCTATGGTTTTTAAAGGGATTGAAAATCATTGACCTCATATTCTTCTCTTATTAATTTGCAACCACGTCACATCAGCTGGGGCAAGGAGTTCTTGTGCAGCTATCTCCCTCTCTCATCAAGAGACAGAAAACCCACTTCCACAACCTGCCGTGTGGGGCCTCCATCATCCTGGGCAACAATGGCTTTGTGTGGCTGTACCCTGCCCCAGGACAGCAGGACGAGGAGGCTGGAGGATACTACACCAGTCTGGAGGTATGAGCTGCCTGGGGCTACAGAGATGCGAGTGGGAAATACAAGGGATCCAACTTCTACGTAGATAATGTGTTACTTAAAGTGTTACTTGAATTTGTACTTATCTTTCAACAAGACTTATAACTGTTTGACTTTTACTATATTATCTACCCCAATCCTTCTGTTTCCCTTTCTCAACATGGTCTTCCGGCTCACCTCACTGTAACCTCTCCCTCTCTCAGCCGGTCTCTCTCTCTGATCGGGAGGTGATCTCGCGGTTAAGGAACTGCTTGCTGGCCTTGGGGGCACACAAGGTGCTGCTGTATGACACCAGTGTGCTTTACTGTTACGAGTCATCACTCCCACACCAGGTAACGCTGTCTGTACTGATCTGGCTAATGGAAAGAGGATCTGAGAGAAGCAAACCTTTCCATTCATTGTGCCTCAGTTAATCATTATTTTTAAAAGGGACACGATGGCAAGCTATTTTGCATGACACACAATCTATAGCCATCCAAGCCATTCATATGATGACAATGATGACATTGCATTTTTAGCACCTTTCATCAGATTTCAAAGTGTTTACAAAGCATATAAAGTTACCTGTCTCTCTGTCTTTCTAGATCAAGGATATCTTAAAACCGGAGGTGATGGAGGAGATTGTGATGGTGACGCGTCAGAAACTGGTGGAACAGGAGGGTTAAGAGTATGTAGATGCAACCTTTCTGTAACCTTGTCACAATGGAAGGTTGGTGTTCCCTGCATTCCAAGTCTAGGCACCAAGGCCTTAACTGTGTTAGGGACTGAACCCCCGCCCAAGGTCTGCACTCTCAACCAGAAGATACCCGGGTCGTTCCACAAAAAGCGCCTTTTGTGTCCCTTTGATATTTTAAGTAGAAATTGTACACCGATATTGCATTTGAATTGTTATATTAAATGAAGTGATCTTTAATAAAGACCACATGGAGCATTCAATAAATCAGATGTTTTTTTAATATGAATAAAGGCTTGCTAAAGTGTAAACATGCCGCATTTTGACTTGTCCCTTATTTAACCGTGTCACTTCCCGGAAGATTTCAACCCACTTAATCGCACATTGTCTCCCAAGTTTCACCATCGTTGTAAATCCCTAGTAATTGTGTTGCTTCGACAGTCATTTCTGAAAATTAAGGATTCATTTACGTCTGTCCCTTAATTTAAGGTCAACCCTGTGAACTGAACTAATTTTAATATGGTGAAAGTTTTTCTACAGTCATTTTCTTAATGGGTGCATGCTTATTAGTACTGGAATAATCAATTTCATAAATGTGTCAAGTGCAGCGTCTGGTTGCTCCTCATCACAAACCAGCAAATATTCTTTACATCATCAACATAAGAATCACTACAAAACGTATTGTAAGATCTCTTATACACTATATATATATTAGACATGGCCACTATATTGTGATCACTATCAAATCAAATTTATTTATATAGCCCTTCGTACATCAGCTGATCACTACATCCTATGGATTTGGATACTGCTTTAAATCAAATTTCGGGCAGCTTTAGTATAGATGTGATCAGTACATGTTGATGATTTCATTCCTCTGCTGTTTGTAACTACCCTGGTAGGTTGACTGATAACCTGAACCAGGTTGCTGGTTTTGGGTCATTGATAAGTCATTGTCTCAACGCAGCCTTGAAATGTGTGAACAGGGTCCAGGAACCAAGATGATTTGGATGGACTCCGTCATTCCTGTAGAATATCCTCTGTTTCCAGAAGGTGTCAAAGTTATCTATAAAAGTGATTTCAACAGAGCTACAGTAATCTTTTAGCCAGGTGAGTAAATGCCAGTAGTCTACTGAATCTTTCACACCCATGGACCAACAATGGTAGTCGACCTGAAATGATTGACTGCTTTTTGGAATCTTCCAGTGCTAGAATCAGTAATTTAAAATACATTTTCAGAAGTTTCAAGCAAGGCCTCCTGATGTCGTTTGACCCCACATGGACTACGACAGCATCAGCTCCCGGCATCTGTCATAGAACGGTCGGAAGCAGTCTTGTAATGTTCTGTACTCGTGCTCCTGGGTAAGCACAGGGTTTTTGCTCGGGGAACCAACATGTTTTTTTTACAATAGAGCTGCTGGTGCAATGGCTGAGGAGGTCAGAGGAATGTTGATAATGTTGTACTTTTGTACGAGTAACTACTCTCGTAAGAAATACATACCAAGCTGTTCATGCCTCAAGCTATCAGTGTGTGAGAACTTGATATAATCATGCTTGCAAGTAATGTTTCTAATTAGAGGTTTCCCCAATAAGACGATCTTACCTCAAGAGGGCACACGTTCTGAGAGTATGAGAGATCCTTGTGGAGGAATCTTAGACAGCCCCTCTATGTCCATCCCAAAAAGTTCTCAGCTGATTCTTTCTTATTTGTTTACTCCTATTTCCCGAAGATGAGTTGAAACGACCTCCAGTCAGTAAGGACAGCTTTTTGATTCATGAAACCAACTCTACTGCCTGCCCTTTACCTTTAGTGAAACTGCTATTTATCAACAGTTGATACTTTGCAATGATTTTATGTCAGTCTATGACTTTAGCCACATTGACATACTACAGAGTAGTTCAGCATGTCCCATCAAAAACACAGAAGAGATGTGTCTGTGTGGGCCCCATCTACTTGCCCACGCACGCTCTGACGTAAAACGTATCCCCACCCATATTTTAGCAAACCACCTTGCTTACGGAAATAATATGGCTGCCTCAGCGGAGACTATCCGAACGAAGTTAATTGCACACAATTTATCGAAAGAGCTATGATTAAGTATAGGTATCAGGGAGATACAAACGACGGGCTTGTTATTTGCACTTGTTGAGAAGGAGCTGCGAAAACTCCCTGACAACACACTGGCTGGCTTGAGAAGTTTGGAGTCTGCGCCTTGGTTAAAGTACCTGGGTCGGGATGCACTGCTGGAGATAAACTCTGCAGAACGGTGGACGCGGAAGTTTGACAAATAATTGAATACCAAGGGTTGGGTGGACATTTAGCCAAAACTTCATTAATGTTGTCACTATTGACTCAAACGAGACGACAACGTACTCAGTCCGAAGTTATCGTTGGTTATTAGCAAGTTAGCTAGTTAGACAGATGTTGACTGTTCCGATGTGTGTTTCCAGGTTCTCGAACGCCATCTAGCAAGCAAGGCTAGCTCCACGGTTAGCCGTAACTAGCATTCCAACAAACAGTGTTGCACGAGCACTCCTGCATCTTCAAAGCTACTGAATAACATTATTCAGTTGTCTGCAAACTAGCACATTGAATGAGTGTTTAAACCTTTTATATTAGCCACTGGCTTTACCAGAAAGCTATCATCTAAGTAATGCGAACTAGTTAAGTTTCCCATGATTGCTCATCAAACACAGTTTAGCCCGTACTAGTGCCTTTTGTCATGTCTAAGTGTGGCCTGAAAAGCACGAGAGATGGCCGCAGAGGGATATGACAGCAAAACGAGCTAAATGTCAAATATACATTTTAAGGCCTGTCAAATGAGTGGATTGCATGGAGTTGAAAACCAATACGTTTGTTAAAGGGCACCATGAGAAAACATATCTAGTTATTGTAGTCTAGGAGGAAGTTGCCACAGGGCCATGTGCAGTATTGACATGATCACAACTGTTGTACAACATGTAGCCGGTATTTGACTAGGCAAGTGTTATATGACCAGTGTCTGCAGAGATATTGTATTGGGACGACCAGGATTGGTGCCTGAAGCTGTCTACCGCGGTTGCTAACTCTATGAACCATTTTACCAGATATGGAACTGAGGTTTCTCAGCTCAGCTGGTAAATGTAGGAATTGTGCCTTTTCTAGGATTCTGTGTAGTTCCCCATCTTGATAGTAGCTTTCTCAGTTGTTCTCGAGTCCTCTTTACTTTTAAAGCAACCATGTCAATGGAGCACAGTAGTGGCTTAGGCCTGCATTATGTTATTTCATGCTGGATGAATGTAAGTCATCACGATTAGTCCTTAGATCAACATTAATGTCTTTTGATTGGGCCTCCAGTATTCTTCTGACTGCCTTTGTCTTACAAATAAAATCCACAAGTGCCATTAGAGACCTTCTCTAACAGTAACGGAAACAACCAAAGCAGTCAATGCATGATAAAGAGGGAGGAATTTGAGTAATAAGGACCAGCCTGCCCATTCGCCATTGCATTGCCCTCCATCCAGAACTCCTGCATTGGTGTCAGTGGTGGGATGCACAAGTGAGCATCTCCCGCCGCCTCCACTTTCCAGTCATCACCGCACCAGGAGAGGTAAAACTGACTGAGGGAAATCGCACCACGGAGGGGGTCCCTGCTCTCCATCTTCTACCCATCAGGTTCCCTACACCCAGGTGGTGAGAGAGCCCAGTTTGGTGACCCGGCTGCGGCCTGGCACCCTGCCCTTATGGGGCAGCAGCCGGGGAAATTTGTTGGGGACCAGAGGAGACCGAGTCTGCCAGCGCTGAATTTCATCAAGGGAGGGAAGAGGGAGTCATCACGGCATGGAGCCCATCACTGTAACGTGTTCGCTGTGCATGGTAAAAACACACTGTTTCTGTACCCAACCCCTACTTTGGTCATTAACAATATATTGTCTTTCTTTTCTCCCTGTCTTCTCTTCCGAATCTGCTTCTACTTACCTCTTCCTCATTCACAGTTCAGTAGAGTTTGGTCGTGATTGGTTTCATCATGCTTGTTCACCCCAAAGGTCAAGCTTTTTATGATCGTTGGGGATATAGATTTCAGGGCTGTGATGAGGCAGGCACCGTTTTTAAGGGGCCTGCATTTGAAGTTCCCTTCGCAATCATTTGATCGTGCTAGTATGCCCTCACTATTGCTAAATCTTCCGTGGGCAGCATTATTGATTTGTGTGAGAGGGGTCGTGTGAGTGTTTGGTCATGGCGATTGATGAATAATATCCCACTGTGATGTCAATTGACATGGCAATTTATTAATATATTTTTTCATAGCTGTACTCCAGTTGTTGGTGGGTTGGACAGTTTTTGTGTTTCCTCAGCTTTTCAGATGAAGCTTACCGTAGTAGGCCAGTGGAGACAACCAACAGCAACAGGTGATGTAAAGAGTAAATGGCCTGCATTGACTGAAAGTCAGGCCGAGTTGACTGGAAACGCCCCAGGATATGCATCTCCTTGTTTTCACAGGGGCTCTGTGTAAACATATTAAGCGTAAACATTTTCAGGGATTCTGTATGGAAAACTTTGATTTGGTAGCCTGTTTGTTGACAACGTTTCCTTTTCAATCAGATTGCATGCCAGTGATACTGAATGTCTTTTAAATACAGCGATTGTCTCGGCAGGGATAGATACTCAGAGGCCTCTTGCGTAACAATAATGGGTAAGGATGCAAGTTAAAGGTGCTGCCAGTAAATGGAGAGGAGGACTGGAGTGATCTCCGGCAAAGGGTCAGTGGCAGAATTATTATAGATTTTGGCTCCTTCCTCCTGCAATGAGTCAGTCGGGTTACGAGGTGATGTGAGTCATGTTGCGAGAGGAGGGTGATGTCAGCACTCAGTCACTCACATCCATGTTGCTCTACCCGGGACGCCTTCGCTAGCTAGTGAGCTGCTAGCCTACGCAAAGCTTCTCACCAGGCCGGTTTAGACCTCCGCACACAGCCAGGGAGAGAGGCAGGGCAAGCAAAGACCTGTCTCCCCTCTGCACCACTGTGTCACCACCCAAGAACATCAGAGTTGGGCTTCTAGAGAGTAATTGGAGTAGGTTGGTCTTCCCTACCTAATTTCCTCTAACTCCTGGTAATATTGCAATTCAGATAACAAGAAGTGGTTTAGAAGCCTGTCATTTGTTACCTGATCATTGCCGTAGTTCCGTATCGGCTATTGTTTTTCCTCTCAAGGGCGCTTGCACCAAGGCATGACTGCTGCCTGCTGGGAGGTTTTTGCGGGGATTCAGGAAGTGGAAATGCTGTGTAAATGTATCTAAAGGACAGTTGAGATGCTCTGTTTTCTTTCCCTTTGTCCCCTCAAAAACAAGCCTGAAACAGGAAGGAGGAAAGGCCTACTTGCCTGGTTTAGGTCAATGAGCCAGTGAGATAATAAACTTTCAAATGTTATAGACTTAGTGTAAAATACACAAAATTATAGGTAGCATGATCTAATTTGGAAGACTATTGCTTCTGATGATAGCCGGGATATACTTCTCCAGTCTCTCCATATGAGGAGCATTGGTTAGCCTACCCCCCTCTAGTGCAGGCTTGTTGTGATATCACCCCCACTTCCTGGTGTCCTATGCCAGGGACCTGGGCTGTTCTAGCAGCTGCATTCATCATGTATGGCCCATGGAAGAGTCACCCATTGTTCCCCCCCTCTGTCTTTTGTCTGGAACTCATGGAATCTGTGCAGTCTAGACACAAAAGCTACCCCCTGATCCCTTTGGGTCCTGAAGACGGGGGCAGCAGGCGCCTCCTGGTAAGATTTGCCGCTCACTGCGGCCAGCTGTTTCGCCCCTGGTGGCCTGGTCCTGGCCACGTCGCCAAGCTCTAGAGACAGAGAGCACTCTGATCTGTTAGAGGAAATAGGCCTATACTAGGCTACATTACTATCTGACTGTTTAGATGGATGATACGTAGACTATGACTCTTGATGTGATGTTGGGAACTCTGACTCTTGAAAGGTGAAGAGAATACTGGTCAAGGAAATGTAGTTTTGTGATTCTAATGCTGGCATGTAGTTTTGATGCCTATTTTGACAGTTCTGGAACATTTAGGCTAGCTGGTGGAACTTACCGGTAAGTAGATATTGACATTTCTCATGTAATCTGTTTCCATGTTGGAATGTCCCACTGCGGGGGTGGTTGGAGGGCCGTCTTGCCCTCCCCCTAAAGTCTGCACTGTCAATTCTCTGTAACAGCCTTTGTGCCCCCGCTTGAGCAACACCTCCTCGATGAGTCATTTTGACCACCTGGAAAGGAGTGGTCAGCAAAGCCAATTTAGTCCCTAGCTGATGACTGGCTAAAGCAGGTATGTCTGTGTGTAGACGGATGGTGAATCTCTCCTTAAGGTCAGCTTGACACGTCCCCTCTCTCTAGGGGGCTGTTCACAGCATGCAGGTGGTACCAACACTCTCTTATGGTCTCCTTTCCTTGTTTCCTATCCTCCATAACATTTGAGTTAAAAAATAATTCAAATGAGAGGTTTTGAAACAAATGTTGTCACAAGTAACACGCTCTTTTGCACGTTTCAAATTGAGTTTCAGTCTATATAGGTAGAGCTCAAGACTCCACGGACCCAGGGTTCACACACCTTTAGCCTACATGTAGCCTAGTTTGAAGGCAGTGAATGAACACGGATGCCCTTGCCAAATCTCTCATTTGGCTTTTCTCTGTTTTGCACTTCCTCCTCCATTCATAATGGGGTGTTTTGACATCTGGTGCATATCCTCTTCACCAGTGTTCTCTACACCAGTCTTATCTGTACACCAGTGTTCTCTACACCAGTCTTATCTGTACACCAGTGTTCTCTTTACCAGTCTTATCTGTACACCAGTGTTCTCTACACCAGTCTTATCTGTACACCAGTGTTCTCTACACCAGTCTTATCTGTACACCAGTGTTCTCTACACCAGTCTTATCTGTACACCCCATCCACCCCTCCGTTCTATTCATTAATTGGCCCAGTGTGAAGCATTTTGTGTGTTAAATAGTTAACCAATTAGCTACTCAGACTATCTACTCTTTTTGACTCTATGCAAACACACACTGGACACTACCCGCACACTCACACAACTTACACTGACACTCCAACACACACACACACACACACACACACACACACACACACACACACACACACACACACACACACACACACACACTCATCACATATGCTGCTGCTGCTATTGCCAAGTTACTTTACCCCTACCTATGTTTACATATCTACCTAGATTTCCTTGTACCTCTGCACATCAACTCAGTACTGGTACCCTGTGTATATAGCCAAGCTATCATTGCTCATTGTGTATTTATTCCTCGTGTTAAATTTCAAATATTTGATTGTATTCTGCATTGTTGGGAAGGGCCTGTAAGTAATTATTTTACTGTTGCTCTACACCTGTTTTTTAACGAAGCTTGTGACAATAAACATGTGATTAATGTTGCTCCAGTTGCAGCTAGAATAGTATTGCCTATTTTGCAGCGAGAGAGAGTTGAACATAGGGCAAGCCACAGCAGTGGAGTCAGGAATGTGACCTCCTGTGCATTCCTCTCTCAAATAGCTGGTGGAACCCCCCTCTTTCTCGCTCTCTCTTTTGCACAGGCGCCTTTCTGTTCCTTGCTCTTACTTTCCTTTTGTCTCCCTCGCTTGCTCTTGTTTCATAGCAATTATAGACAGACATATTGTTTTCTTGCTCAAATACCATCAAGCGAACCACTGAGGCAATTGGTCCCAGTGGCAGAAACCGGTCTGGTGGCTATGGAGTTCAGAGGTTTGATCATGTAAGCTAACATGGGTTATGATGATTATGATAAACCAGGCCTAATCACTACGATAGCCAATCATTAGTGCGTGTGAATGAGTTGGCTAAATGTCATGATAGTGACATGAATTAGATGGGGGAACTTGAAAGACTGAGCTACTTTGCTAATGGGTTAGAGAAATGGCCAACAGTGATGGAATAAATACATTGTATACATTTTTCAGTGCATACACATGCTTTTATAATTGTCTGGGGTACAATTGTTAGTTACCTAATGCAGGCTGTAGGGCAGATGGGTCTTTATCTAGCCTGAGGGCAAGGCTGAATCATCAGTGAACCTTTCAGCGTAGAGGTATGTCGGCCGAGGTGTTTGTCGTTGTTATAAACACTTTCTAAAAGGCTGGTTGATGTTTGTTCAGATTCCCATAGTTTAGCCCAGGTCAATGGCTTGTACTTGTTTTGTTAGGTCATACTGTCCTCACCTTATTCTAACTCCAGGTAGGCTATACAACAACAGGCATGTATGTTGATGTTCCATTATGAACTTCATATCAACTGTGTGTTACTGTGGTAACGTCTTCATACTTCATTAATCTTATTTGGCATAATTTTCACTTTCTGCTCCTCCTCTGTGTGACTGCTCTCTGGCGCAGGCGGGCTGGGTGAGGTGTGAGAGCAGGGGGGGTGGAGTACCTCACCAGCAGCCTGGCTTCAGAGTTGAGGAATAAGTTTAAGCCTTGCGTGAAATGTGCTCAGGGGAGCGTGTTTCATCATCGCTGTGCTAACCGGCAGGGCAGCAGTGAGCCGTCTGGACGGCTTTTAAAACAACAGAATCCTGTGCAAAAAAAACACTCATCAGCTCATCTGAGTCCGCCTGAGCAGAGAGAGCAAGGATTTAAAGCTTCTGCCCCGCTCCACATCCCCTCTCCCTATACTCTCGACCCCCCCATCCCCTACTCCTTCTGGTGCTCCTCCATTTTTCGGAGCAGACACACGCTCCAAGTCGGGGCAGGAATGCACTGTGTGAGCTCTCTCTCTCTGCCACCTTGCCTCCCCTCTACCCTGGCCTAGGCCTGCAGCACAGCTGTTGTTTTCTCTATGGACAGCCTGTTACCTATGATGTGAATTCCATCTTGTGATAGAAATTCCTTCCAGTCAGAGCATGTTTAATCCTAATGCCACTGTCCCCTATTGGAATGCTGGGGCCACAAATGTCCATTTTGCTCATGGCTTCCAATTTTTATATATTGGGGTCACTTATATAATGTCCTTATTTTTGAAAGAAAATTACTTTTTTTTTGTCCATTAAAATAACATCAAATTGATCAGAAATACAGTGTAGACATTGTTAATGTTGTAAATGACTTTTGTAGCTGGAAACGGCTGATAAAAAAAAGAGAAATGGAATATCTAGGTAGGTGTACAGAGTCCCATTATCAGCGGCAGGGTAGTCTAGTGGTTAGACAGTTGGACTAGTAACCGAAAGGTTGCAAGTTCAAATCCCTGAGCTGACAAGGTAGAAATCTGTCGTTCTGCCCCTGAACCCACTGTCCCTAGGCCGTCATTGAAAATATGAATTTGTTCTTAACTGACTTGCCTAGTTAAATAAAGGTAAATCTGCAACCATCACTCCTGTGTTCCAATGGCACGTTTTGTTAACTAATCCAAGTGAATAATTTTAAAAGGCTAATTGATAATTAGAAAACCCTTTTGCAATTATGTTAGCATAGCTGAAAACTGGCCTTCTTTAGACTACCGTAATTGCTGGACTATTAAGCGCACCTGAATATAAACCGCACCCACTGAATTATTAAAAAACATGTATTTTGTACATAAATAAGCCGCAGGTGCCAACCGGTACATTGAAACAAATGAACTTTACACAGCCTTTAAACGAAACACGGCCTGTAACAAAAATAAATAGGCTTTAACGAAACACAGCTTGTAACAAAAATTAAAACGGTAGCCTACCAAGAAAGTCATTGGTCACTTTCTTCCTCCTCCTGTGCACTGAAACCACTGAAGTCATCTCCTTCGTTGTCGGAGTTGAATAGCCTCAGAATTGCTTCATCCGATGTTGGATCGTTTTCATTGTCGCTCATGCTGCCCCTTCAACACGCAGCAGTCCAGCCTTTCGAAACCCGTTGATGATAGTGGATTTTTTGACAATGCTCCACGCTGTCAGGACCCACTGGCAGACTTGACCATAAGATGCTCTTCGCCTGCGGCCCGTTTTAGTGAAGGATTTCTCCCCAATTGTCATCCAAGCCTCCCACTGAACAAGGAGCGCCACCTTAAATGCACGATTTACACTGATGTCGAGTGGCTGCAAATACTTTGGGCCATCTGCTTTTCTTCCCTCTGAAAGCTTTTGTCTTTCTGCACTGAGTCAGTTCCTCACTTTGCTGTTTCCAACGTCTTATCGACTCATTAAGGCCAAGCTCCCGTGCAGCAGCTCTATTTCCTTTTCCAACAGCCAGATTTATCGCCTTCAACTTGAAAGCTGCATCATATGCATTTCTCCGTGTCTTTGCCATGATGAGGGTGACAAAATTACTACTGTAATCAGAATGATGGGAAGTTTGAGCTCGCTCGATTTATGTCACATTATGTGACGGTGCTCAGTTTTTTGGCGGCATGAATCTTGTGAAAGCGGGAAAAATCCATAAATTAGCCGCGTCATTGTATAAACCGCGAGGTTCAAAGTGTGGGAATAAAGTAGCGGCTTATAGTCCGGAAATTACGGTAGTTGAGTATCTGGAGCATAAGCATTTGTGGGTTTGATTACAGGCTCAAAATGTCCAGAAACAAACAACTTTCTTCTGAAACTCGTCAGTCTGTTCTTGCTCTGAGAAATGAAGGCTATTCCGTGTGAGAAATTTCCTAGAAACGGAAGATCTCTATTCAGTTTTTCTGCTATTCTGGCTGCATCTGGATCCACTTAGACACCAAGACAACCAACCAGTGGCTCCTCTGCTCCAGCTCCCAGTCTCCTAGCATATGCTCATAACCATTATCTCTCTCTCTACCTCTGGACAGGCAGGCCCTCTCCCTCCCAGACCTAGAAACATCTGCAGGACATCTCATTAAGGTCGATAGCCTGTAAAAAGAGCCGAGGCATTTACTGCATGTGCCCTGTTTACTGCGTTTGGGCTAAGTGTATACAACTGGCCTCGTTTAGACTGAACTGAGTCTGCCGCCACTACCATGTATTCTCTTATGTAGATGGACCTCATAGCCGTTAACAGGGTATCTATGGTCACCAAATGGGAGATAGACCCAGGCGTGGTCAGTTCTGTCACAGAACTGTCTCTCCCTCTTCCCGTCTCTCCCCACCCACACAGGTGCACACCCACTCACCTTCCTAACATAATGGAATATCAAATGTTGCTCCATTGCCAGTTGTCTGGGTCAAATGATGATTATTGTAAAATTGTGAAAACTACTGATTTACTTGTGCCTTAATGTATTATACTTCTGCAGAAATCTTACTGCCATTTACTTTATGTTCATATTCTTGTCTTATTTCTTATTGTTGTAGCATTGTCGAGAAGGAACCTGCAAGTAAGCATGTTGTTGTACGATGTGTATCAGGTACACACGACTAATAACTTGAAAGACACCCACACCCATGTTGTCACATTACTAATATTGGGATACTAGGAAGTTAGGGGAAAAAAGGAAACAAAATATGAAGTGGGCATAATTTTTATGGAAAACATTCGTAATCTTGGTAAAAACTGACTTATGTTGTCACCCAGTCACATTTGTTTATTTTGATGTAGCACACAATATTTTACAAAAGTAGGTTTTAAAGGACCATGGAGTTGTCTGCTTCGTACTTTCTTTTTTGGTATCAATATCTCAATGCTGATATCGTTACAGTCTCCTGTTGCATTGCGTGGTGGGCCGTATTTGTCTGATAGCCCTCTCTCTCCTAGTCCGGATTGTTTTTCACCCCCTCATTGCATCAGGTAA